>NC_000073.6:118396374-118468874 GCF_000001635.26 Mus musculus | reverse complement strand
GTCCAGATAAGGGTGCAGAGTCAGAGAAGTTAAGTAACAACCCCCTGCCCACACCAGAAAGTAGTGGAGGTGACAGGGAAACAGGACAGATGTAATTGCTTTCTTAGGGCATAAAAATATCTGGGGATTGGGAGATGGCTCAGTTGATAAAGTGTTTTCCATGAAAGCATGAAGACCTGAGTTCTGATCCCCCAGGATCCATACAAAAAAAGCAAGGAGTGGCAGGGCATGCCTAGAATCCTCATGGGGCAGGGGAGGGGGTGGCAGAGATGGATCCCTGAAGTTCACTGTCCAGCCAGGCCCACTGAGTCAGTGAGAGACCCTCTCTAAAGAGATTGACAAAGGCACCTAAGGTTGATCTGTGGCCTCCAGGTACATTATACCCCTCTGCTCAGTGCGTGTGTGTGTGTGTGTGTGTGTGTGTGTGTGTGTGTGTGTGTGAGAGAGAGAGAGAGAGAGAGAGAGAGAGAGAGAGAGAGAGAGAGGAGGTTATGGGACTTCCCCAAGGTCACCCAGCAGAATCCAGATCTTCTGCCTCCAAGTTCAGGATTTGTTCTACTGCAGCCAGAATTAATAAAAACCATTTCCGGAAACAGTTAAGAGGAAGAGCTGAGGAAGCCATTTGGAATTGGCCAAGAGGGAATTGAGAAACAGCACATGTCAAGCCCTTGCCTTTTTTCCTGGTGTGGTTGCTTGCTTTTCCCAGTTGTATTTTTCTGCTGCTCTAATATCTCCAAGAAGAAAAGCAGCATCGCAGCTCATCCATCCATCCATCCATCCATCCATTCATTCATTCATTCATTCATCGGCTCACTCATTTACTCATTCACTGTTATAGATTGGAGTTTTGTCCACTAAAATGTATGTGTTGAAGCCCTAATCCCCTCATCTCAGGATGTAGCTGTGTTTTGAAATACAGCCTGTAAGATATTAGTAAACTACCAGCTATGGTAGACACACACTGCCAGCACAGGAGACTCAGGCAGGGGGATCATGGATTCAAGTCCAGCCTGGATGACATAGTGAGTCCAGGCCAGTCTGGGCTACCAGGTAAGACCCTATTTCAAAAACAAAATAAAAATTCCAAAGCATAACTTATATAAAATGAAGTTGAATAGGTGGACTCTGGTGATGGGTGCCCTCATGAGAGGTCAGAAGGTCACAGGCTACACAGAGGTAAGGGGCGACTACACCAAGGAGTAGGACTGCCACCTGTAAGATAGGGCAAGGGGTCTCCAGAGAAAAACTCACCCTGCTGACAGAAGCCGGAGGAAGGATTCCTGTTGGTTAAGTTGACCAGGCTGTGACTTTTTTGTTACAGTTTTTAGGAAGACTACATGTACAACCTTCTATTCCTCCTTCCGCACTCATACACATCGCAGCTCATGCAGGTGTGAGCTCAGCTGTCAGCTTGGTGGGTTTCCTGGACCCCACTCTATAATGCTGTGACACCACTGTCCCTGGCTCACACTCCTGTGGAATATCACCCTCTGCGGTGCTGATCATGAACTGGGGTGTCGGAAGTTACTTCTTTAAATCTGGGTGTATACAGGCAGCACTAACTGGACCCCTTAACTGTGTGTATACAGGTGGCACTAACTGGACCCCTTGGGTTATTAAACAAGCAAATAAAACAGAGAGGAGGACACTGTTGGGCGGGTCTGGGGGAGTGGAAGAGGTGACTTGAACTGGATATGATTAAGATATAGAATACATATGTAGCAAAACTGTCAAAAGCTGAAACAGAATCTTTTTTAAAATGGGGGGCAAATTCCTCAAGCACTCACCACACTTAGCATTTCTTCCTGGCCAAGCTTTTGTTTAGCTTTTGAAGTGCTTAGTGCAGTGTTGTCTCACAAGTCCCCTGCTGGGCAGCAGCAGGTCAGAACTGTGGGAGAAGTGTAGACAAATGAAGCCTTGTCCTTCCGGGAGGAGAATGGAGCCCACGCTCTTGGATGAAGTGGCAGTGACGGTCTAAGGTATAGCACTGGAGCCACAGTCCCTCTGGTTAATCTCTCCCCCACACCCAGTCACCCCCAGCCACCCCCACACTGTGCTCCTTCTAAGGCAAGTGCTTCACTGCTGAGCTACACTCATATTTTCAGCTTTTACTTTGAGACAGGGTATCACTAGGTCACCCAGGCCATCTTGAACTCACTCTGTAGTTTCCGGAGCTCTTGAACATGTGATCTTCCTACTCATTTTCCCAGTAGTTGGGACCACAGCCTGGCCTTTCTTCTCCTTTGGAATTGCACTTGTAACATGGGCGCTATGGAACACATTTTTCCATTTCCCAGCTTGTGCTGTGGATGGCAGGCACTTTAAAAAGCCCTATGGTATTTCTGATGTTTATATTTTTTCCATAGAATTCAGAGGTCATATCACACATTTCTTATTCACCCATTTCTTAACTTTTCTCCTCCCCTCTCCTTGCTCCCCCCCCCCCCCCGCCAACCTTCATCCTTTCACTTTTTCCAGCCACTCCCCTTTCCACCCATTATAATGAATTAATGTAAGACTAGTGAAGTATGGGCTGGAGAGATGGCAGAGTGGTTAAGAGCACTGACCGATCTTCCAGAAGATCTCTGTTCAATTCCAAGCTCCCCCACAGGAGTTCATAACTTTGCTGGCCTCTGTGGGTCCTGCACACATGTGATGCACAGAGAGAGATGCAGGAAAAAACACCCACACACATTAGAAAAGAATACACCTCAAAGACAAGTCAAGTAAGCAGTAGTGTTCTTCATGTTGATCACAACATGTTAAAAACGATCATTTAAAATAACCAAATGAAAGTCACTGACAAAACCCCAAGCACCTAGGCGCAGCAGAAAGTCAGATAAATAGTTCTTTCCCATGTAAGTTTACCCTATGGAATATTAGGGACTTCCTCACACTAAAATTTTGTTTTTCTGACATTCAGTTTTAACTAGGCCTTACGTACTTTTTCCCTAGACCCCACATGCAGGTTTGCCTGACTGTATTTACCTATTATGGAATAGGCACATGGAAGACATTAACATTTTGTGTGTGGGTGCAGTTTATGATTGAACTCAGGGCTTTGCACTGATACGCACGCAGTAATCCTGAATATACCCCCACTGAAGAACAATCCTGAACAATTTTCTTGGAATCTTTTAGCTTTTTAGAAAGTAACATAGCACAAAGTTCTAGCCTACCCTAACAGTTTGCAGAGAGAAATTGTCGAAGCTATGAGATTTTCATTCGTGCAGTGCCATCCAATCTGTGCACACACACACACACACGCACATGCACACGCACACACACACACACACACACACACACACACACGTATGTGTGCCTGCATGTGTGTGCACACAGGCAGGTGCTGCATGTGTATATGTGTGTGTGTTCTGGTGTATCTGCACATATGTGTCCATGTATGTCAAGACCAGGACATGTCATTCTCTCCCACCTTGCTTTTGAGACAGGGTCTCTCACTGACCTTGAACTTTCCAAGTGGACCAGGCTAGCTGGTCAGTGAGCCCCGGGATCCACCTCTCTCCATGAGTCTGGTGATAGGATTACAAGGACACATCACCACTTCTTGCATTGTACATCTTTGTTGTTGTTGTTGGTTTTTTTGTTTGTTTGGTTGGTTTTGGGTTTTAAAGACAGGGTTTCTCTATATAGCCCTGGCTGTCCTGGAACTCACTTTGTAGACCAGGCTGGCCTTGAACTCAGAAATCTGCCTGCCTCTGCCTTCCGAGTGCTGAGATTAAAGGCGTGAGCCATCATGCCCGGCTTACCTTTTACATTTTTACTGTAGGTTCTGGGCATTGAATTTGGGCTCTCCGCTTGGATGGCAAACACTCTACCAACTGGACAATCTGCCCAGCTCCCAGACTTAAATATGGATCTCACTACATTTTCCTACTGACACCCCCTTTCTGACCCAAAACCTAGATCTCACATTGAATTTGCTAACTTTGATTTTCTTTTAAAGTTCAATATTTGGGGATATATATCTGCTTACCCTTTATTACAAAAGGCAGGTGGCTAAGATTTTGTAAATAGAAGTGGTGTTGAAGCTCTCAAAAGTTAGTCAAGTTTGACAGAACGATGGCAGAAAGACAAGTGCAATGCTTGTGAGCGTCTGCTTGGGGGCTGGTGTGAGCTCGAGGCTGCATGGATGCCTTTCTTCCACCTCTGCTGCACTTAGGAACACATTATTTATTGAGCAATTGTCAGCACTGTTCGGCTCTTATCAGATCACTTACCTCATGAGGGCAGAGACCCAACTCCCTTTTTGGCCCTAACACAATGTCTGGCATTCAGTCTGTGCTCTGCAAACATTCACCAAATAAACCAGGCATATAATTGTTTTCCCTAAGTTTGTCATTATCTGTTTAACTGGTTGTAAGGTCAAAGTTTTATGGCTGTGTGCTTTTCTTTTCCTTTCTTTTAGATTTATTAGTGTGTGTATGATGAGAAGCACATGTGTGTGTGTGTGTGTGTGTGTGTGTGTGTGTGTGTGTGTGTGTATGTGTGTGTGTGTGTGTAGGTCAGAGAACAACCTTGTGGAATAATTTTTTCCTTTCCTCTTTGTGTGGGTTCTGGGGATCAAACCATAAGCTTGTGTGGACTCACTGGACCATCTTGCCAGACCTGTGTTATTTGAAACAGAGTCTTACTATGAAATGTAGGCTGGCCAGTCATCCACAATTCTCCTACCTCCACCGTCTGAGTGCTGACAAATGTCATCATGCCTGTTGAAAGTTATAAGTTAATCAGGTGGGGCTATAGTATGCCACAACAATTCATAGATCATTGAATCTCAGTGGCTTAGGAAAAACATACGTGCATCACCCAGTTTCCTGCATGTCTGAGGACGATCGAGGATGCCTCTGCACAGACCTCTTGATGCTTTAAGAGAAAGAGGGGGAGAGAGTTGAAAGCTGAATGTGTGCATGTCTAGGAGACCAGCACTCAGGAAGCAGAGGCAGGAAGCTGCAGGGTGTGAAGCCAGCCTGGGCTACGTATTTTGGTTGTCTTTGTGTATTGTATGTATATCCTTTTGGTTAAAAGTAGCAGCAGTTACATGACTTCCACTAGCTGAAGAGACCTATGAAATACAGCCTTCCTTTGACCACAGAAAGAGGTCCATGAAAGGGGTCTCGGTGGGTGTGGCTTCGTGCATCCCAAGTTTAATGGCTTTTTTTTCCCCTGTGTAACCCTGTCTGTGAAATAGACAGCCTCTGCTTCTACACACTTGCTCTGGCCCCTGGCTTGGCACAGAAAGGACACACTGTTGGGACTTGCAGATGGAACAAATGGATGCATAAATCAAGGACCATCATCTCGCCTTCGCCTGGCTTTGGGCAGCACACCCTCTGAGTCATATTTAATTCCCTCGCTTCCAGGCTGCACTCTTGAAAAGATCCTAATTAGATTCTTAGAAGAAATGATGCCCATCAGACAAACAAATGACAGGAGGTTGCCCGCAGAGCTCAACCCCAGGCTGGGAAAATGTAATAAAAGGGCCCGTCTCTCTAGGGAGGAGATGGATATGCAAAAAAGGTCATTCTGACTCACAGAAGGTGCCTTGCCCACCGTGTGTGCATGCTTCAAGGAGCAGAGCTTGGCTTGACGTTGCTCTGAGGGGTGGGGAAGAGAACACTTCTACACTACTGCAAATGTGCTTGCTTCTGATGACATCAGCACCCGAGTGTTCTCATTGTCAGCAAGGATGTTTTACAACCAAAAAGGCAGGAGGGGGATGGGTGTGTAATCCACAACCAGTTCTATTCCAAACATTGCAAGGCAAGGCAACACCCAGATTTTGGGATAAGACATAAAATGCCTTGGCATTCTGAGAGAGAGAAAGAGAGAGAGAGTTTGGGGGGGGATGTGCACATAGAGTGTAAGTCCTCTGCCTGAGCAGCAAGTGCTCTTGAGATGAGCCACCTCCCCAGCCCCTAGTGATCTTGCTTGCTTTCTACTCTTCTGTGGGAATGTACATGGTTTGTCACAGCGTTGTCCAGCCTCTCCCAAAGGACTTCAGGATGACTCTACAATGGTCATCTATATTACACATGAGGTAGCTGAGGGTCAGAAACCTTAACACTTATTGTGAGTTAATATCTGTTGCTGAGCAATTAGTGCCCTGTGGGGTGTGTGTGTGTGTGTGTGTGTGTGTGTGTGTGCCTGTGTGTGGTCTGTGGTTGCTTTATAAATAGAAATACCGGAGTTGGTGAAATGGCTGTGGGGTCAAAGGTGTTTGTTGCCAAGGCTTACGACCCAAGTTCAGTCCTCAGGACCCACACCGTGAAAGAGAACAGATGCTTACAAGCTGCCTCTGACGTCCACGTGTGTGCTAAACATTTCTCTCAAGAAATAAATATTATGAAAAGAAAAATTTAAATTTATTTTTAACATGAGTGCAAGAGAGATGGCTCAGCACTCGGGCTGTTGGTGGTACCTTCTGGAACTGTGTGACATGTGGGTCTGTGCTTGGTTTTCTCAACACTGTGACAGGATGCCAGACATAAACAACATAAAAGGTTTATCATGGCTCATGGTTTTAGAGACCTTGGTTCATAGTCCTTGGCTTTGCTGATTGTGGGACCATGGTGAGGCAAAGCATTATGGTGGTGGGAGTGTGTGGGAGGAGATTCTGTACTTGGAGGTGGACAGGAAGCAGGCAGAGACAGAAAGGAGTCAGAGCAGGCTGTGCCCTTTAAAGCCACTCCCCAGTGGTTTGCAATCTTCCCACAGGCTTCACCTGCCATAGCTCTCCCAGTGTCCAGCCAGCTACAGTCTGCTTGGTCTATCAACAAGTTAAACATCGCTTAGGTCAGAGCTTCGAGATGGAGCCTTCTCTGTAAACACCCACAAGTGTGCTTTTCTAATCCCTTAGGGGGTCTATTAGTTCATTCACTTGACAGTGGAGCTTGGCAGCTGAAGATCTATCTGCTTCTGTTGTGAGGACATCACGGCTCCACACTGTTACTTTAAGCAGTTACCCCTTGCTGCTTGGAGTGAAAACAGTGTAGCTTTTAAGCATTGTTCAACAGACATGACGTAGAAAACAGGAACGGAGCCTCCACCCTTACATTTTCCTACTTCTGTGCTGCTGTGGATCCGACCCAGGGTCGTGTACATGCTAAGCAAAAGCCCTACCATTGAGTCGCATCCCAGCCCTCTGGAATTCTTGGAGTTCCACGTTTTTGCTTTTTCTCTGATAGTTAGTACTCTCTGCAGCTGACAGCCCAGACTGCAGAATCAGACACAAATGTGAACTGACCGTCAATTAGGCATGACCGAGTGCAGACCACGTCTGAGCATGGTCGGTAACAGCAGCTGCTTCCCGGTTGTATGTACTCAGTATTACAATCAGGTTGGTGTATGTAACCTGCAAATTGCCCACACCCCGTTTGCTCTGACCTTACTGCAGGAGCAAGTATTAAGCATGTCCAGCCTGGGGACCATGAGCTGCATGATCCTCGGTATATTGATGGGTACAGTCTGCTTCAAAATTGTAATCTTACTTAAATATTGCAGTTGCGGTAGGAGGGGAGGGACAGAGGCGGGGACTGGGATGGGGATGGGGACCACATAGAGACCAGATGGGATGGGACACAACTGTGTGATTCTTGAGCTCCAGAGGGGCTAGTGACCTCTAGTGAGGCATGTATCGAGAAAAGTACAGAAATTCCAAGCTAGCTCCAGCCAGTAACCCTTCTACTTCCATCTTCCAGTGAATCACATGATATTTTCTTAAAATGTACATTCTGATTCAATGGACTTAGGGTATGTATGTCACTCAGGCTGAGCCAATCATAGCGTTAGCTTTTCCTTCTACCTGTGATTGAGCCAGTGTAGCTCTTAGGACACACTTCAGTCCTTTGATTGCACTGAATTGGAAATCACAAGTCTCAAAGGGTCAGGCTAATCAGAGGATTTCACTCTCCCTCAATCCCCTGTAGTCTCAAGGCGATGCTGTGCTGACTGCTCCTTTCCCTCTGTGAATGCTTGACCAGGGAGCCCTGAAGCTGGAGCCCTTCATTCAGAGACAGGGGCAGAGACAAAGTTCCATGACCTTGACCAGCATATCTCCTTAAAAGGTCAGCATGTTGCGACCCTTTCATTGCCTTCCTGTTTATTTCTTGTTTCCCTTGCATAGAGAGGTCTCATTGGCTGGGGTATATGTAGCTTAGTCAGTGGAGTGCTTGTCTAACATGCACAAAACTCTCTGGGTTTGATCTCTCAGCACTATATAAACCAGGTATGGGAATATCATCCTGTCCATCATCCTGTCCCAGTATCCCAGAGGTGAACACAGGAAGGGCAGGAGTTCTGGGTCACCCTTAGCTGCAGAGTGAGTTGGAGGCCAGCATGACAGACATGAGACCCTGTCTCAAAGCAAAGCAAATAAAAACAAAATAAAACAAATAAGAGAGAGAGAGAAGACAGACAGAGACAGACACAGAGAGAGAGAGACACACACACACACAGAGGCCATATGTAATGGCTAACCTACACTGTCTAGGCTTATATAAATATACTCTAATGTTCATAAAATAGCTAAAATTGCCCAGTGATATGTCTTTTACAAATGCTACAATGTGAGGTTGTGGCATATGTTTACCCATCCAGGATGACTCAGAACATACCGTTCCAACTCAAGCAACTTGGAGAAGATAGTGGGAGAGATAGAGAGGGTAGGGCGGGAGTTTGGTTTTATAGTACCCATTGTTGTCTTGTTTTATTGTGGTACTGGGATCAAGCCCAAGTCCCACACAGGCCAGGCAGGTATTCTACAGTTGAGCTTAGCTCTGCCACTGATCCTAGCAACTGTGACAAAAAGATGCATCCCAGTAAAGCCACCTTGGCCACTTTGCTGAGCCCCATTCTCAAACCTGTGGCTGGAGAAATGGAGCAGCTTGCCATACAGGGGATGCTGGTGCTCTGAGGGGCACTCAGGCTGGGCACACAATAAGGGATCTGTGTAGTCAGACAGGGGGAGAAAAGAGCACTGAAGAGAGAGAGCCAAGCACAGAGATTTCTAACCAGACTTTTAGCCACTTTGTGGGTTCTTTCTTCTATCAGTCTCCACTCCTCTTCCCCCATCTTTTCAACCCCCTAACAATATGTAGGAGGGAAAAAAGGATAGAGGGGAAAGAGGCAACAATATCGTTAGAGTACTTTCTGCTGATTAGGGGCATTGAGTTCCTTGGGACAAGTTTGATCTTTGCTGTCAGGATATCTAATTTCTTTTTTTTTTTAAAAGATTTATTTATTTATTATATGTAAGTACACTGTAGCTGTCCTCAGATACTCCAGAAGAAGGCATCAGATTTCGTTACGGATGGTTGTGAGCCACCATGTGGTTGCTGGGATTTGAACTCGGGACCTTCGGAAGAGCAGTCGGTGCTCTTAACCACTGAGCCATCTCGCCAGCCCCGATATCTAATTTCTTAATTTCATCTCTTTGCACATGACTACTTGACAAACTGCAACAAGCCATAAACAACAGCATCTAACCACAACCACCAAATAGCCAACCAACCCCTTCTATTGGGGCTCTAGCATTTATATAACCTCTGAAAAGTTCTCAGAATTCCAAATGTCACACACTCACACAAACTACCTGCAACTGGAAAAACCACGCCCCTGCTAGAGCACAAGGCAAATCACAGTCAGCTGTTGTGGGCAATCTGAAGCAGCCCCATATCTCACACTGGGATTAATATTTAATAATTAATATTTCTCTGTTTTTAAAGAAATCAAAATTCTCACTACAGATATTCTGAGCTGGCTCCATCTGACACTCAGGAGCACACATCAAGTATATAGATGCCAGCAATGCAGTCATGACTTGACTTCTATGGAAAAGAGGTAGGTCTGGGGACTGGGGAGACGACTCTGTGGGTTGTCTGGGTCCCTGTTACCTATGTAGAAAGCTGGGCATGGTAGTATGCCCTTAGTCCTTGGGGATGAAGACAGGCAGATCCCTCAGGCTTGCTGGGCATCCAGCCTAGTGAGCTAGCTGCAAGACCAGTGAGAGATCCTGCCTCATAAAATGAAAAACATTAGAGGAAGACACTCCAATGCCAGTCTCTGGCCCCCACAAATAGCTGCATGGGCAAGCACAAAGACAGATGAGAAAGAGAGGAATTTAGGAAGGTACCTGGCACTTCCTGCTCCATATGAGGTGCCAGAAGACAGCAGGCACTCACTCAAGAAGAGGATTTCTTGCCATACCTGTCTGATGGTTCTTCCCTTCCCATATAATAAACAGGGGCTAATCACTTAGAAGCAGGTATATTGTATGTCACATCCATGTCATGTGCCAACAAGATGCCCTGGGCTCCTAACTCTTTCATCCACCTGGTCCTTTAAGCTGCTGTGCATACACCAAGGACTCATGAGAAAACTAAGGGTCCCCAAACTGTCCTGTGTGGACCCATTCTCCATCTGAACCCAGGTCTCTGTGATCCACACTCTACCTTCTGTATTCTACCTGTCTAGGGGCAAGATCCATCTGCCTACCAGCCTTTCTCATCCTTTCTGTTAGAGGGGACAATCCAGAAGGGGGCCCTTTTCTAGATCCTTGATACTCAGACAGGTCCACGAGCCAGCAGCACCAGTATCTTCAAAAGCCAGGTTCCCTTCACTGCATGAGACCCCTGAGCTAACCAACGCAGAAAGGGAGGAGGCTTATATTCAGCTGCCTGGCCTGGCTCCTCTGGGCTGAGGTAATATGGCAGAACAAACCCACTCTCTTCAAAGCCAGGGAGGAAGAAAGAACAGGAGAAAAAAGGAGAGCACCATCTCCTCCAAGAGCACACCCTGCTGCCGTGAGTTTTTGACTGCACCACTTTGTGACCCCGGCGAGTCACATGTGTGCACACACCCATGAATGGAACACACACACACACACACACACACACACACACACACACACACACACAGTTAAGTTTAAAATGCCTTGGCTAAACGAAAATGCTGGGCACTCCTAAACTTTCCTCTGCTACCCAAGGCCCATGGCCACTTATCCAGAAACTCACATGACTGGCTGGGTTTACCTCCTGCCGATACTGCGTCCCCTTCTTCTTCCCTGAACTAGGTGATCTCCATTTCACCTGCCTCCTACCCCACGCCCAGCCACTGGCCACTGGCATCTTTATTGATAGACCAAAAACCAGTTGGGGACAAGAACCTTCAGTGTCTGGACATGCAGATTCAAACCATTAGTACCAATCTCCAACAACACCCCATTAGGTTCCCACATCTCAAAGATCTCACCAACTCCCAGTAACCCTGGGGGCCGTCCTATTTTAAAAAGCACTTTAAGTGAATTAGTATGTGTGTGCACATAAGCATGTACCCCCCCATGGTGCACATGAGAAGGTAGAGAACAAGTCAGTTAACTCCTTCCATCGAGAGAGTCCCAGAGATTGGACTCTGGACTTCAGGAGCCCTTTTACCAGGCACACAGTATGAGATTTCTATGCCATGTGATAGCATAGCGTCACAATGTGGAAAAAGTTAGATATGCCCGGTAGAACTTGCTAGAAATGCAGGATCAGATGGAAGACCCTGACCCCAAGCTCCTGATTGGGAAATTCCAAGTAAGAACTGTATTATGAAGCAGGAGGCCCTACAGTCCTCATATGGGCCAGCATCAGAACTTCCTGCATGTGCAGTGCAAGCACAGACCTGTGGTCCCAGTGCCAAGGGCATCTCATCATCCAGCAGGGTAAGATTATGCACTCCTGGTGAGGATGCTGTCCATCACACAGATGCTGCTTCAGGTGTAGGTCCAGAGAACAGGTCCTTGAAAATCACCATGGTAGCCGGGTCTGGTGGCGCACACCTTTAATCCCAGCACTTGGGAGGCAGAGGCAGGAGGATTTCTGAGTTCAAGGCCAGCCTGGTCTACAAAGTGAGTTCCAGGACATCCAGGGCTACACAGAGAAACCCTGTTTTTTTTTTTTTTTTTTAAAAAAAAGAAAGTAAAAGAGAGGAAGGAAGGAAGGAAGGAAGGGAGGGAGGGAGGGAGGGAGGGAGGGAGGGAGGGAGGGAGGGAGGGAGGGGGAAGGGAAGGGTTAAGACAGGGAGAAGAAGAGAGGAGAGGAGAGGAGAGGAGAAGATAGGAGAGGAGAGGAGAGGAGAGGAGAGGAGAGGAGAGGAGAGGAGAGGAGAGGAGAGGAGAGGAGAGGAGAGGAGAGGAGAGGAGAGAAGAGAAGAGAAGAGAAGAGAAGAGAAGAGAAGAGAAGAGAAGAGAAGAGAAGAGAAGAGAAGAGACAAGGAGAGAAGAGAAGAGAAGGTAGAAGAGAGAAGAATTACTGTGGTTCTCAGAACACAGAAAAGCAGGACTAACTATGGTACCAGGTCATTCCCATCTGGAAGTTACTCTTAGTCTCAAATCCTCTTCCTGCCTCTGGGAGAAAACGACACAGCAAATCCCAAGCTTGTTTCTTATCATTAATCCAGGAAGGCAGAGCTTATGTGCTTCCCTTTGAAGCCACATCTGTGTGGTCATGTCCATGCCAACCCCTGCATCCTCTTCTATTTCTATAGTTAAATCCCACCTCCATTCTTCCTAGCTGAGGAGAGAGGAAGAGAGGGAGGGAGGGAGAGGGAGAGAGGGGGGGAGAGAGGGAGAGAGAGAAGGAGAGAGAGAGAGGGAAGAAGGAAGAGAGAGAGAGAATGAACATGTGGTCACCCACCCCTGCAAATACCCCTTCATATGCGTACAGGCTGTTATTAAATCGCCCTCAGATTTTCTGTCTTGAAGACTAAATCATTAGCTATTCTTTTCTGAATCATGAGGTGAAGAGGGTTTGTCTGACTGTAGTTACCAGCCTCAGTCTTGAGCCGGTGTTGGGGTTGCAGGGGTTGTTGGAGACTACACCATCAGATTTCTTCATCTAAGCCAGATCCTTAAGGGAGCCACCAGCAGACAGCATGCAAGATGAAGCGATGTCTGGTAGGTTGCAGGGACCAGCAGGAGGTCAAGCAGCACGGGTGAGTCAAATGTCTCCAGAGCTGATGCTCATCAGAAGCATGCCCCACCTCTGTGACAGCCAATGAGTGAACACCACTCAGAGGCAGCCTGGCTGATGGACAGCATCCTTCTAGCTGGGAAGTGCAGGAGATTCAGAGATGGTGTCCTGGCGTGCTAAGGTGAAGGCTAGACTTTGTAGTGCCTGATTCCATAAGCATTCTCTGGAAGTTTGGTAGGAACTGGGCGTCCCCAGATTCTGTCCCTAAACCTACTGCATCCAAGTGTTCAAGTGAGTCTGGGAAGAGGGAGAAGAGGGAGAAGAAGAGGGAGCTTAATGGAATTTTGCCCCCTGCTGTACAGTCCAGTTTATGAATAACCTGTGTCTGGGGTGGCTCTGTCATCTCAGTCATGGCCTTGAACAAAGAAGAAAAACTATTCAGGGTGAGCAAGTAGTGGGGTCAACCCCTGCATCCTCTTCTATTCTATGGATAGGGACTTATTTGGTGTGTGTGTGTGTGTGTGTGTGTGTGTGTGTGTGTGTGTGTGTGTGTGTGTTCATGTGGGTTCATGTGTGAGTGTGTGCCTATGTGCATGTATGTGTGTGTTCATGTGAGTTCATGTGTGAGGGTGTGCCTCTGTGTACATGTATGTGTGTGTGCACAGCTGTGTGTGCATGGCTGTGTGTGTGTGTGTGTGCCACCCATGGCCTCACACCTCTAGGGATGTGCTCTGCCACAGAACTGTATCTCCAGTTCATATATCTTGAGAATAAAAAGGCATGTAGTGGTTGCATTTACTGAGAACTTCCTGAGGGCTGATACAGTGCTATGGGATAAATACAGTTACTCTATGCATCAATCAGGGAGGGCAGGGTGCTTCCTGCCATGAAGCACTGATTTTGACCCCATTCACTGAGGAGAAGGCTGAGGCCCACAGAGAGATGCATCCTGGGTCTCACAGTGAGGGGAGAGGTGAGTGGTGACTTGCAGGCAGGCTAGCTGATGAGAGCAGTTGGAATTTCAACCTCCATGTGGTTCCTCCTTCCTCCTTGACATACATACTCCACCTTCCAAGCATAAAATAAAGCAGGAGGCCCCAGGCTAAATACATGCTCTGAGGGGAAAAAAGGGAACCACTCCTGGTGAGCCATGTTTTGTGGATTTGTCCTAAGTGGCTAGAGTTCTCTCCAGCACTGGCACCAAAGTGTATAATATTCATTTTGCAGACAAGGAAAACCGAGGTTCACAGAGGTGAAATGGCTTGTCGCCTCTGGTCACAAATCATTAGACAGGCAAGACAGAACTCTTGTCCCTGGCAAAGATGGGGACCAGAGAATTCTGATGGGTATGCAGCATAGCTTGAGGTCTGGGGACCCTGTTTCAGACTATCCGTTTAATTAGCTTTGAGCTTTCTTACTGCCCAGGCATTCTGGGTAGAAACACAGCCCAGGAAGGGATACAGGGAACAGGTGAAGGACATGTTTTATATGCCATAGAATTAAAAGGGACTTGGGCAACAGGTTTCATCAGTGAGAATGGCCAGAATCGATAGTAACTAAACCAGAAGCTGTGTGGCCCGATGGGTGGCAACAGCTGTTTCTGCCATCCGGGCACTTTTCAATGATAACAGGTAGTCTACGGCCAGAGACTGCACTCCCACCCCTAATTCCCTTCTGAAGACTGTTATTATGTGGATGCTTCTGCCCCACAGGGCTTGGTGCTCTAAGGAAATGGCTGGCTCATCTTAAGAGCTGGAGATGGCAGAGGCACCACCAGAGGAACTGGATACCAGTTCCCAGAGACCCTGCATTAGGAGGGATAGAATTCCAGAAACATCTCTACTTCTCTCTGGCCTAGACGGGCCATGCCTACCTCGGGGTGGGACCAGTGCTTCTGTCTCCAGTATATTTTTCTTAGAAAGCCAGCCTCTCCTGCCACCGTCCTCATCAGACAGTGGCTTGTGATGCCACACATGTTTGGCTGCCTGCCCAGTCTTATTCTAGCAAGTGTGCTGGGTCCTCTGACTCAGTAAGGGACCAAAACAGGACCATTACATGTGACAGAAAGTGTCTCTTCATTGGGACCACAAACATAAAAATGTACACGAAGGACTTTTTTTTCCCCCCTTTTGCCTCAGGAAGCAAATCTATCCTAGGAGAGAAAAATACTCTGAAAGAAGCTGCAAGTGTGATAGAGGCAGGGATTCCATGGCTGCTAGGTTACCCCTGATGCCAGCTGTCTCTGGAGGATTTGCCCATTGATTTCCCAGCTAAGGAGCCCATGCATTCTCTCTCTCTCTCTCTCTCTCTCTCTCTCTCTCTCTCTCTCTCTCTCTCTCCTCTCTTTTTTGGTTTTTCGAGACAAGGTTTCTCTGTGTAGCCCTGGCTGTCCTGGAACTCACTCTATAGACCAGGCTGGCCTCGAACTCAGAAATCCACCTGCCTCTGCCTCCCAAGTGCTGGGATTAAAGGCGTGCGCCACCACGCCCGGCTTCTCTTATGCTTAAACGGGATTGAATTTGGTTTCTGTAAGGAACTTCAGGAAACATGTATTGGATATTCCACAGATGATAAGACAAGACTCTCCTTCTCAGCTACCCTCTCCTTCCCTCCTCTCTCCTCCCCTCCCCTCCCCTGCTTCCTACAGCTGTCATGGCTCAGTCATCACCATTGTCATCTGCTGTCATTTCCTGCAACATTGTGTCACCTTGCCTGGGTTGGAACCGCCTTCCCAGTGGCCTCCCAACTTCAGGATTGTTTACTTATGCTGACAGATGGACGGACAGAGGAACACTCACACACCTGCCAAAAAAATCTTTCCTATCCTGCTGCCCCTTCTCTCTCATGGAATGACAGGAGACTGTGTGACCTTTGGCCTCTCCACCAGTTAACCCTCACTGGCCTGGCTGCAGTCTGAGAACTGCTGGAAGTTCCTACTCTTCCAGCTAAACCAATGCACCTGCTGCCTTTGGGGGGGAGGGAGCTTTATCGCCTGTACCATTGGCCCATGGCCAGTCCATGAAAGCCTAAAGACTGAATTTAGGAGAATGCTTTTACAAATATAGAACATAGTTACATCACAGAACAGAGAAATTAACTGCTTGAATATGCACTTATCAAAATATTTAAACAAATTGAAATGGGAAGAATATCTATCTTCCTTCTCTTTCTCCTAGATTTTTATTTATTTATTTTATGCTTTCTTTAATTTTTGAGATTATAATTACATGATCTCTCCCCTCTTTTTTCTGTATCCAACCCCCCCCCCCACATCCCTCCTTGCTCCCACTCAAATTTGTAACCTCTTTTTTCATTAATTGCTGTTGCGTGCATATATGTATACATAACATCTCTAAATATAACCTGCTTGGTCTGTAAAATGTTACTTGTATGTATGTATGTTTTCAGGGCTGACCATTTGGTGTGCTCTTCCATGGGGAAGACTATCTCTCCCACTCGGAGTTCCTTAGTAACCCACAGTGTGCTGTATGGATGGGGCCTTGTGGTCTTTCCTCGTGCCTATTGCTATTGCCATTGTTCTGTGCATGTTGAGGCAGTCACGGCGGCAGGATTTATGGGTGTGGCCTCTGACATTCCCGGCATTCACAATCTCACATCATACTCCTTGATCCTGGCTTTTCCCACCCCCTCCTCCACAAACTCCCCTGAGCCTTAGGTGTAGGAGTTGTTCTGTAGATGTACCCACTGTGGGTAAGCTTCACAACTCTGCCTTTGGATTGGTCGTGGGGTTTTTGTAATGCTCCCTGTCTGCTGTCTTGCTAAGGAGTGAGAGCTGTACTTGCCTGTGAGGATAGAGCAAATATTTAGACTGTTTCTTCTGGACTTTGAATCAGAGTATCACCACATAGCACAGGCTGGCCTGGAATGCTTAATTCTCTTGCCTCTGTCTCTTGAGTGTTTGGCATTATAGGCATGGGCCATCAAACCCACATTATATATATTTCATTATTGATACACTCATTGCAAAGATCTAGTGGTGGGCCTCCTAACCATTGCAATTTGCAAACTATAAAGAGTCCAAACATGGGCTGTGTGGTTATAGAGGCACTGGCTGCTCAGCCTGATAACGTGAGTCCCATCCCTGGGCTCACATGGAGGAAGGAAAGAATAGATGCCTGAAAGTTGTCCTCTCACCTCTGCATGCCTCCTGAGGCACGTACATGCCTGTTCCCTCCCTCCCTCACACACATCATATATACACACAATAAATAAATAAACTTGATAAGAAAGACAATTATTTAAAAGTACAAGTGGGACTTCAAGCGTCTACAGCAGCCATAACACAGTCCAAGGCGTTCCCTTGGTCAGAGCCTGTGTTCTGGTTTGCTGCCTGCCTTTGCAATGTAAATTATAGGATTTGGTAGGGCTGAGTGAGTTCACAGGCCCCATGGACACCCACCTCTCCATAGATTCTCTGAAATCAAGAACCACTGGCCTCTAGAACAATCCCTTTGACTGCAATACTTGGTTTAAGGACAGTCCCTCAAGAAGCCATCTCTGACCCTCAGCACTGTACCCCTGGGGTTTCCCCTTTGTCACCCCCACAAGTCACATGTAGTTTGTCCACAGAAGTTTGTCCACCACAAGCAGAGGTGCCGTCTGCCTCAAAGAAACAGACACAACCTTGGTCTGAGTCCAGACATCTCAGAGCTGGGGTGCAAGTGCCTATGAAGGACAGAGAAATGATCAAAAGACCCCAGGACCCCGGAACCCAGTCTTGAAGTGACCTAACAAACTCATCTGTTGAAAGGCTTAAGTTCACCTCTGGTTGGCTCTTTCATCTGTGGATGGGACAAGCCATGAGCAGCTGGCCCGTTACTGGGAAACAGATAAGCTTATCCCGTCTTTCCTGTGGATAACTCATATTGCCTTCCAAGCCAATACTTCAGCCTCTTCACTTACAAAAGGGAGATAGATGGCAACTGTACCAGTTTTTCAGAGTTCCAACAGAGATTAAACAAGAATCGTGTGACATGCTCAGTACCCCATTGTAATGGGGCCGTTACTGTCCATTTATATTTACGCACTCAGCAAGCACCTAAATATTTACTAAGCACCCATTGTTCTAGGTACCTTGCATAACAACCAAGACATCTACTAACAACAGAAGTAGATTAGCAGATTCTATGATGTCCCCATCAAATAAACACTTTTATTTCCTCACTAGGGGTGCTTAATATTCTCACAGACTTCAAATCACCTGTAATCTCAGCCCTAGGGAGGGAGAGGCAGGAGAATGGAGAGTTCAAGGCCAGGCTTGGCTTTGTGAATAGTTTGAGGCAAGCTATGGGTACACAGTGGGACCTTGCCTATAAAAGACCAGGGAGAAGGGTTCAGGGAAAGGAGTGGTAAGGAGAAGGAGGATGGTAGAAGAGGAGGCAGGTGGAGCAGAGGGAAGGGAAGGAAGGAGAGGGGAAAAGGAGCCAGATGAGAGAACTATCAATGTCTTAGGCTTGCTGCAAGATGTTCATCTCCCTTCCCCCTAGGATCAAGCATCCCACCAGCCACAGTGGCTAGGGCTTAAGTTTAGGCCTTCTGAATCTGGATGCTATCCCCTGGACTCTGTGTACCCTCTTGACAAGTGTCTTTATCTCTATAAGTCTCCCCTATTTTTCCACAACTAAACAGATAGACAGTAAAGCAGTCTACTTCGAGTTTATCTAAAAATTAAAATGTTGAATGTGCGCCAAGTGTAGAAGATGGGTGTGGAAATGAGCGTAGGTTAGCAGGGCACACTTTGCACGATTGTAACTCCACACTTTGAGGTGGGGGGCAGATCTAGAGTCTGAGGCCAGCCTGGGCTACATGGTGAGAACTTTAAATTTTAATAATAATAATAATAATAAATAATAACAATAAGTTAAATAATAATTTAAGTTAGATATTAGTATTAAAAGAAACACCTAGCAAACTCCTCTAACCCCCACCCATGTCTCGAAGTACTCATCCTCTGTGAAGCCCCCTTTCCCACAAAGGAAACACTGAAAACCAGGTTAAACCTGCCAAGCAGGACCAGGGAAGTCATTGCCTTAGTGGGGAGGGGTGGCCTTACCTCTGCACCTCAGTCTCCCCATGAATCTGTAAGTAAGAGCTGTCCCAGAGCAGGGGACAAAATGTGCAGCAACAAGCAGACACTTTGCCCTGGGCCTACCCAGCTCTGGGCTCTGTAGTAGAGATACAGAGGGTTGGGGGTGGGGGGTAAGGTACCGAAGTGATGCTCTGGAAACCAGGACTTGCCAGCCCCATTACCTACCCTCAATGTATCCTTTCCCAAGACAAACATAAACACTTTATCCAAAGGGCTCCAAAGACAAAACAAAGAGCTAGGCCACCGAAACCCAGCTTGGAGAACCAGAGTTTATGTGGTTTACTTTCACGAGCCTGGGTGACCCCAAAGCAGCTGCACCGCTGGGGGCGGGGGGGGGGGCGACTCTCTTTCCTTTTGCTGCATATATGAAGGTCATCCCTCAACCCACCTCGCTTCAACTAACCTTCCACAGTCTGTCTACATAGACTCTAGCATCTCTGAGACAGGGTTCATGCAGATGGGTAGAATTACATACAATGGCTGGGAGGTGCAGGAGGGAGTGGCCAGAATCTAAGCGAGGGTCCACCGACCCTTCCCAGTCTTCCAACTTTGAGGGAAGGCTACAAGTCAACAAACTCTACCTCGGATTCTCTTACAAACAGCACAGCTGCTCTAATGAAGGTGATGGCTGTTAGGCTCAGGGGATGCGTTATTCAACATGTCTCGTGCTGTGCTACAAATGTCGTTCTTCCAAAAGCTAGATTTTTCCTTGTGTGTATTACATACTTAATTACTTGCTTTTTTTTTTTTTTTTTTTTTTACTCGTTTACCTCCCCTGGAAGCTAGGCTGGGCAGAAATTTGACCCCATTTTTAATGGTGAAAGGACAGGGCCGCCAAGAGATTGAAGTGACAAGCTTGATGAGCTGGCGAGCAGCGACACCAGCTGCCAGGCATGGAAAATGGAAACCCAAGGAGGACCACGGTCCACTTCAGGTCCTTAGCCGGAGGATTGCGCCAAGCTTGGTGTCCTTGCGATGGAGATCCTGGGCTGGAAGATACGCTAGGAATCTTCCAGTGCTGGGGCTCAGCCCCAAGGGCCGGCAGGCGAAGCCAAATCTCGGTGACAAGTCCAGGACATGGGTCCCAGATGCCATCGGGCCGAGTCACGCCCCCGGGCGCAGCCAAACGCTGGGTGGCGCTGCGCCGCCGCCCTTCGCCAGACCTGTTGCGTCCAGGGCTTCATTCAGCCCAACCGGTTAGGGTAAAGGGGCCCACGCAAAGCCTAGCGAGGGTGAGCATCCCCCTACCACAGTACTGCCCTGGGGTGGGGGGACTACCAGGTTCCAGGGTGGTGCCCGCCCTTCAGCCTCTATACACTCCACAGCCGGGTTCTAGGCGCATCGGGTGCGGCTGGTATAAAACTTTCGCCAAGCCGCTTGGGGAGAGGGCAGGATGGAGAAGACACCCCAACTCCAGACCCACAGCTAGCAGCGCAGTGTCACCTCCGCCTCGCAGTCGCCCGAAAGCCCTGCTGTCGATCAGGCAGTGGATAGGTGCCTGCCCGCAGCGCTGACCCGGGCACCGCCCCCACCCACCCCTTTGAGGTCCCATCCCCTCCCCCGCCTCCCGCACTCCGGCCCTGGCGTCGCCCGCCCCGCCTGCGCCGGGGTCGCCGCAGTCCCCGCGGCTCTCCCGGGGCTCCCTGGCCAGGCGCTCCAGCTTTTTTGCAACCAGGGAGCACCCCAAGGTGTGGATGTGGGTGCCGGCCCACCAGAAACCGAAGCGGAGGACCTCGGGCATCCAGGTTCTGCGCTCCAGGGAGGCGGCCCCGCAGGGCTGGGCAAGGACGGGGCGGTCGGCAGAGGGGCGGGCGCCGCTCATCAGCCACGCCAGTCACGTCTGGGGCCACCCGGCCGCCCACTGATATCTTGCCGGCTGGCTGTGCCACCTCGCCGAATCGGCGAGGGCAAAGGGGCTGTGGCGACGCCATGCCCGGGCCGGAGTGAGTGAGCGCGGGCGAAGATGGCGTACATCCAGGTAGGACGGTGGCTGGGGGCGACGGCCAGGGAATACCGGGGACCGCGCCCCCTCCGCCGGGAGCGCGCGCCGCGGGAGTGCGCACCACCCAGCTCCCACAAACTTACTGGATAAAATAAAAACAAAACACGAAAATACAACAAAACAACGGGTGTCCCAGAGCAGGCACCTGTGCGTGTTCTGGAGCTAGGTCAGGGGCCCTACGTGGGACTTGCAACCTCGCGCTCTCCTCCCTGGGAGGAGAGAACCCGAGGTGACTTTGCAACTCCTCACCCCCTACCCCTAGGTACCCACCCCAGAGGGGGGAAAGTAGGAGGGCGACCCGGGGCACGCCAGCCACCCGGCCCGCCAGCGCCCGTTGCCGTGGTGACGGCTCGGACTAATTGGCCGGTGGAGCCAGCTGGAGGCAGCTGTTCAGACCTGGAGGGACAAGGACATCGTTTGCCCGGGTGCTGGGTGCAGAGGGGTGGGGACATCCAGAGGCCAGAGCACACTGGTGAGGGAGATGGGGACGGTTACTTTAGTATGTTGAGGTCTGTGAAGTGCAGGACCCCCCCCCCCCATGCCTCCCACAGAGCGCCCCCAAGACTCCCAGAAATACCAAGTTAACACCCCTCCCCTAACTCCTTTAGAGGGGTTGGGTGGAAATGGACTGTGCTGCTTGGCAAAGAAACCAGTTTCTTTACAAAAAGTAATGACAGGTCATGCCAAGGTCACACGGTCAGACTCCTACCCCCTACCCTGCAAACAGATCTAGAAGAGCTGCGGCTTCTAGGGCTGCCTGCCTGCCCCTAGACATAGGGGAGGTGAGCAGAGTGGCTCCCATATTCAGGAACTCACTTTTTGTCCCCTCATCTCAGCTTGGGGATGAGGTGGAGTGGGGACTGCAGACATTCCCCTCCCCCCCCAACTCTTCTCCCTTGTTCCAGTTCCTCAGATAGTCTGTCACCTGGCAGAAGCGGACCCTCTCCAGGAATGGTTTGCCTTGTCATGGATTGCTTAGGTCCTGATTTCAAGTTCAGTGAAGGTCACACTTACTGTACATTTGTGTCCTGAAAGTTGTTGGAGTATGTATTCAATAGTTGCTTGTCAACACTTGGCTGACACCAATTATGGACCAGCGTTGAGGATGTAGGTCACGATCCCTGCTCCTTCTGATGCCCGAGAGAGTGAGCAGAGAACAGCGAGACTGGCTTTTATGGTTCTTCATTGAATTAGACATTTTCTTTTTCTGAGGCAGGATCTTGCTATGTAGTCCAGGCTAGCCTGTGATTCTCCCGCCTCCGTCTTCTGAGTGCTGGGATTACAGTAAGTCACAGCGTTCAGTTACCTAAACCATATGTCAGCACAGAGTCCTTGAGTCACTTGTCAAGGACGCACAGCTACTTAGCAGTCAAGGTGGGATCTAAACTGTAGGCTGGGAGGAAGATGTGGAAGTCAGATGTCTCAATGGTCCTGGCTTCCCTCTTAGAAAAAGTCTTTGAACTTCTACGGGACCCAGAGCGTAATATTCTTTTTCTTTGGTCACAGTTTTCCAATTGGAAAAACAGGAAAAAAAAAAAAAAAAAAAGCAAGCACAAAGGGAGGTCAGAGAGTGGGCATGGCTATGCACCCACAAAGCTTTATTTATTTTGGTCAATGAGTTTCAGGGCCTTTCTGAAAGTCAGGAAATACACGGGTCCTTCTCTGTTGGAGGGACATGTACCAGCCTGCGGTAGGGCTGGTTAGAGGGAGCTGGAGTCTTCTGAACTCTGTCTCCTCTGTGTTCCCTCTGTGTGCCCGGGATTTTCTCTTTATGATTCCCAGCTTGAATCACTTCTCCACCCGCATCAGAAGAGTTAACCCAGAGGATGTGACAAGGCAGAATGAGACCCTGGACTTGAGGCTTCTTTTCTGTCCCCGTGGTCTCCACCTTGGGTTGCTCCTGGGCCACCACCATCTTGCACCTGAGCTTTGAGAAAGATGGGTGCCATCGAGGGAGCTTACAGTGGCTCTTCTGTGTTCATCAAGGCTGTATAAAAGGCTAAATGGGTCTCTTTGGCCCACCCATGTCCCAAGGACACACCTGTAAATTGCCAGAACGTCCTAGACGGCTGGAACGTAATAGTTTACATCCAAATTCTCACTTTGGGGTGCTTAGGGGGAACTGGAGGATGGGGAGGATCAAACACACCAGGGCACGTGCGGCAGAACGGCTCTGGGAGTCAGCTCTCTCCTTCCATCCTGTGGGTCCTGGGGGCTTAACTCAGATCACTGGGTTTGGTGATAAGCACCTTACACTCAGCCAGCCCACATGACCTCCCTTGGTTTTTGTTTGTTTGTTGTTTGTTTTGTTTTGTTTTTGAAACACAGTCTAGTCCAGGCTGACCTCCAATTCACAACCTCCCTGTCTCAGACTCCTGGAGCCAAGATGATGGGTACACACAATGCGGTACTTAGCTTATGTCAAAAATCTTTAAGCCCTTTTTCATGCTAGCCCCACTTGGTACCTAGGGGAAATCGCCTTGTCTCAGAAGCCACAGAGAAGTTGTATTTACTTTGAGGTTGGGAGCCATACAGCATTTTCATACCAAGGGTCCTGTCTCATAAAAAAAAAAATGACCCAGGCTCAGAGCCCACCTCCTTCCCAACTCACTAGGGCATATGCTCTGTGGCCCACCGTACTCTGTGCTCTGCTGAGTTTGAGCTTTGGAGGATCTGTGGTTAGTGAGTGCCCTTAAGTGCTTTCCCAGGAGGCAGTCCATGGCACTTCCAGGAGCTTGAGTTTTAAAAGTTAATAGAGCCACCACCTGTGCTATTATTAATTGATTTTTTTAAATGTTTATTTTAGAATTGGACCTTTTTGACTTGAGTTCAAACCCCCTGCACCCATGTAAGAGCCGAGTGTGGTAGTGTGTTACCCTAGCGCCGGGGAGTCCGAGACAGGGGGACTCAGTGGCTCACTGGCCAACCAGCCTTGTGTTGATGAGCTCCACATTCTGTCCTGGTCCAGACCCTGTGTCCAAAAAAAAAATCAGGCAGAGCAACTGAGGAAGGCACCTGACACTAACCTGTTCTCCACATACAGGTGTGCACAGTTACGTACAGGAAAATGTACGTATGCCACATGTGTACATGTGTATACACAAATACACGGGAAAAATAAACTCTCTCTCTCTCTTTTTTTTTTTAATTTTAACTTACAAAAAAAAAATCCAGTCGGGAATGACAGTATATATCTATAATCTCAGAACTTGGGAGGGTAAAGCAGGAGAATGAAGAGTTCTGGGCTCACCTGAGCCACAGGTTACCCCATCTCAGAACAGCCAGCAAGCAACCAAGCATATACGAGGTCTGTGAAGAAAACTGCAACCCATGGGCAAAGGGAGCCAGGATCATATGTTGGAGGCAGAAGGCAGCTGGAAAAAATAACACAAGGGGAAGGGCTAGAGTATTAAATCTGAGCTGGACTGGGCTATCTCCAGCCTTAGAGGGCTCGCCTTGATTTGTTTACGAGGAAGGGTGGGAGTGAGCAAGAGCCAAGAAGATGTTAACATCTGGGAAGAAACCCAGACGGTCTCCTCCTTACTGGCTCCCTGTGCACCCCAAAGCCCTGACTTGGGCTGCACCTCCCTTTCCGTCTAGGATCTGTCTTAAGCTGGTCATGAGGATTTGACACCTGCCAAGTGGGTTAATACCACCATGTTTCCTTTTAAATCATGAAATCCCGGGTCTGTAAAAAAAAAAAAAAAAAAAAAAAAAAAAAATGGCTTAGCTGGCAAAAGCGCTTGCCACAAAGTCTGATGACCTAAGTTTGATCCTTGGAACCAGGTGGAGGAGGTTAGAGGATGGTCTCCTGAGACTCATCCTCTGACCTCCACATGGTGTCGTGGATGTGTGTGAATGCACACACACACACACACCCACACACACACACACACACACACAGAGAGAGACACACAGAAGAAATGTTATAATTTTTCAAAAGAAAATAAATCCTGGGTCCATAGAGGAGTCCTTCTTGGAAGAAGAGGAGGGGGCTTAGAGCTCAGGAACCTATGGGGAGAAGATGGGGTAAGGGGTGGAACCACACCAGGGAGGGAGGATCAGCTCCTGGCTCCCTCCCAGCCCCTCCCCCATTTGTGGGTGGTCGAAGGATGCTCTCTACCAGCAGGATTGGAGCAGGATTGGAAGGTAGGGCCCTGGCAGGGGCGGGGGAGTCAGCCTGTCAGTTTAGCTAATCAGGCCCTCTTGGGTTGGCTTCTGGCTATTTCAGTCTGAGAAGGTTTTCGAGTCCCCCAAAGTGTGGCTGTGTGCTGAGTAGCATGACGAGCTATCTACCCGCTCTGATTCATAACAGCACACGGTGCACATCAAATGGAAACGCTCACAGTTCCCGTTTATTCGCTGTTAGTTAACCAAGAGGCTCCCAGCAGCCCTGCAAACATAGCCATACCTTGGTAGTAAAGTCAGCTCCCTCCCCAAAATGGTGAGTGCGAAGGAAGACGCGGGCTGCTTTCTGTTGTTTTTGTCTTGCTGTTCTTTGAGTTGCTGGAATATTGCTAAACTGGTCTCTCTCTCTCTCTCTCTCTCTCTCTCTCTCTCTCTCTCTCTCTCTCTCTCTCTCTCTCCCTCTCTCTCTCTCTCTCTCTCCCACCCGCCCAACCCTGGCTTCACCGTGGCTCTCTAAAAGGGCAGTTGGAACCACTGAACGAGGTGGGTTAATTCAATCATCTGTTTGGTCTGGATTCTAATCAAATGCTTGCCTTTCCGTTTGGAGTCTGGTGTGGGGCTGGGGCATGATTGAGTACTGAGTCACAGGGTATTAAGAAGGGTACAGTTTCTATTCCCTTCTACCAAAAGGGAGACCCTGACAAAAGGGGCATTGCTGGACAGACAGCGTGTGTGTCCCAACTCAACCGGTCTCCCCCAGTTTAGTTGCATGTCCCTGGGGCTATTTTTCCTGAAGTATCTTTTTCTCTTTTGCCAGGAGAGAACCCTATGCATTGTGTGTTTGAGAACATATTGTCTGGCCCTCTCTATGTTGTGATAACCACCCACCTGTCAAGAAAGGCACACACATACACTACCAAGGCAAACACCTGCAAGCGCTCGGCTTGCTCCAAGTATCTGCAGCCACTTCTGTTTGCTGTCCCGTATGCCACAGTGCATAAATAAGAGAGAAAAAAAATTTTTTTTTCTTCTACCAGCAATTCTGCTCTGGGAATTTTCATTTATCTGGGAATTTATTTATCATGGGTGGGGCAATCCCAGATGGGCTGTTTATAATTTGGGGTGTTCTCTCTCTCTCTCTGCCCCCCCCCCGCAATGGCCCCAGGGCTTGCTTTCTAGAATCTCTGACGTGCTGCTGTGCGGCTGGACTTGCCAACACTGCTGTCAGAGGTGCTATGAGTCCAGCTGCTGCCAGTCCAGTGAAGATGAAGTGGAGATCTTGGGGCCTTTCCCTGCCCAGACTCCTCCATGGCTGTGAGTACCCCGCTTGGGAGTTTACCTCCCAGCAGCCTCTCCCCTGGAGGGTGGGCAGGGTGGGGGATACACTGAGTTTCCATGGACATAACCAAGAAGGGCCTCTTTATGCCCCCTCATTTGTGGGCAAGCTGGTGCGACCAGCTGGTGGTGAGGCTCCTGCTCACACCAAGCTTCTGAGATGCTAGCCGGGTGATGCTAATCTTGGGGACACTTTAAGTAGTCTAAGTATCCAAGCAGAAAAGGATCTGTGTTCTGTTTTGAAGAACTTTGAGAAGGTAGCAGTGTCTAAGTGCCTCCTTCCCAGGCAGCATGGCAGACTGACATAAGGCCCAGCCCCAGGCCTGCACCAAGTATGTGCTTGGTGAATCTGAGCTGCTAGCACCTTTCTGATGCTGCTTTTGGCTGGCCTGAACAAGGCCTTATAACCCCAGGAAAGGATGCCCAAGCCCATGCATACTGCATCTGGTGCTGGCGGTGTTCACCCCAGCTCCTTTCATTTTATTTCTAATCTACTCCCCTCCTGCACCCGAATACAACATCTCCATCTGCTAGTCTCTCAGATATTTTGGGAATGCAGTTTTGAAGCGCAGCCACATGTCTGATCCACCTCTCTGTGGCAGGGAGAGGGATGTGGTCAGAGACTGAGGAGGAGCCAGGAGACCAGGGTTGGGAAAGACCTAGCAATCAACAACAGCTGCTGGGAACTCTGGGAGGGAGGCCCAGCGAGGAGATGGCGCTGGGTATGACGGAATCCAGGGGTAGCACTTGAATCTGGGGCTGAAATCCCAGAAGTCCCTGGAGCCCCAGTTTTCCTCTGGGTTGGGGATCATGGCCTGTGTGCTCTTTTTAGAAGCAAGTTTCAGATGTTGCCAGAACAAATTGGCTTCAAGTCAGTGCGAGTTCCATCAAGTTCAGTTTCTACGACAGCTTTCTAGCTCTGAGAAAGTTGCTTGACTTTTCTGAGTCTTGGTTTTCCATCTGTAAAATGGGACAATAAAAAAATTAGTATTTACCACATGTGTTTGATGAATTTGTATTTAGAAAAGTTCGTAACAGTGCTTGAGACTTTGTTGATGATCAAAATGAATGGAACATCCATTATTTGTTTATTTGTTTGTTTATTATTGAGACAGGGTTTCACTGTGTAGCCTTGATTTATCTGGAACTTTCTTTATAGACCAAGCTAACCTTGAACTCACAAAGATCTGCCTGCCTCTGCCTCTCGGGTACTGGGATTAAAGGCATGGTGGCCTTGCTTATTTTTATTTTTTTTTTTTAAGACAGAGTCTCAGGTAGCCCAGGCTGACCTTGAATATGTAGCCAAAGATGACCTTGAACTTCGACTCTTCCTGCATCTACCTCCTAAGTGCTGGAATTACAGGCATGTGCCACCACACAGGGCTAAGAATGTTAGGTGAGCATTCTACCAACTGAGCTCTGCCCCCGGCCTTATGATTTTATAAATCCTGGTTTGTCTTTGATTATATCAACTAGAGAATGAGAATAATAAAATAATTTGCTTTACAGGCTGTAATTAAGAGTAAACGAAGAAAGCTAGCCATAGTAATGCATATCTTTAAGCCCAGGTCTGGAGAGGCAGAAGCAAGAGGACTGTGAGTTCAAGACCAGCCTGAGCTACATAGTGAGGCACTGTCTCAAAAACAAATGTGAACGAGCTATCTTCAGAATGCATTTAGCCCAGGAGCAGAAAGCATCCTTTTGGTCTTGTGAGGACACAATTTATCTCTAAGTTGTGGCCTGACTCCAGTAGGTGGCACAGAACTGAGATGTGACAGACAATCCCATTTCATAGAGTCCTTAGATCAGAGTAGTTCAGACCATTTGGAGCCTAAAAAACCACATATCTTAGTCACTCAATAGAATAGCTGATGGCCAGGTACAGTGTCTCGTCTGTATTCCCAGTCCTAAAAACAGAGGTGGGAGGATCGTGCATCCCAGGCCTGGGACGCACAGCAACGCTCTGTCTCAGAAACTCAAGGGATGGGGATGGAGTTCAGTGCTTGCAGTGGGACTCAAGGTTTGATTCTCAAATGGGAGACAAAACGGAAGGAAAAAAGACATCCAAATGCATACATGCATGTGCACAAATGTGTGCGTGATTCCGTGTGTAAAGTTGAAAGGCCTGTTGACCATCTGACAAACCTTAGGAGGAGACTGAGAAAGCGTCTTAAGTCACCAGCACAGAGAAGTGAGGCTCAGTTCCCTTGGCAGTTGCTCACCTCGTCTTCCCTGATCTTTGGTGTATGGTGTGTGTGCACATGTGTACATTTTGTGAGTACCCATGGAAGTCATGGGACAAGCCTTCACCTTCTACCTCAAGACAAGGTGTCTTGCTGTTCTCCACTACATACACCAAGTCCCTATTTCTGCCTCTTATCTTACAGTAAAAATGCTGGCCTTCATTAGAATCTGAACTCAGATCCTTAGCGTTATGTGACAAATGCTACGCACTGAACCATCTTCCAGCCCTGTAGTTTGTTTGTTTGTTTGTTTGAGTGCATATAGTGTGTGAGTCACTGACATCGTCATGGGGTTAGATGGGCTTTTGTCAACAGGCTCAGGGACTTTTCAGTGTTGTCTAGGACATAGAGCAAGCATGGGAGTCAGGTTACCTACCAATGCTATGTCAGTTTGCACTGCACTATTTGGAGCTGGACAGTCTGCAATGTGAACCAGGCTCCCTGAGACCCTAAACAGCTCTTCAATCATTTTGGCATCTAACACAATGTAAAGAAGGGCAGGGATGTGTATGGGGTGGAGGCAGGTTCAACCGTTCAAACGGCAGATCTGCAGCTTTCGTCCTCTCCAGATCTGTTTACCAAGTGAGCAGTTACATGTTACCAAACAGACAGGAAGTAGAAATGTCAAGTGCTTGGGCTGAGAGAGGCTGTTCCTGTCATGACATCTGGGGCTCATCTCCGTGCTGTGCCACGTGGTGGATGAACCGGCCTCTGTGTGTTCTGGGTGAGATCTCTGGTTACGCTGTACTCATTATCACTTGTATTAATGTCATACGGATAGGTGAAGATTTTGGTGGCTTCACTGTCTACCTGGCTCTGTTGAAGCAGTGCCAGGAAGATCCTTATGGGAGAATGAAGGAAAGTCAGGTTGTTTATGTGCTCAGCAAGTCTATATGGAGTAGCTACTTTAGGTGAGGTTCTCGTGGGTTGCACGGGGGATGCCCAGCTGTGGCACGGAACTCATGCAGCTGGACTGGAGCATAGCTGGGATCCCCTAGAACGCCATGGTTCGTCAACGGGCAAAGCAGCTCCCACCACAAGCTTGTGCCTCCCATCTGCAAGGGAGGGAGTTCATGATAGCTAGCTGCAAGATTGCCCAGAGAACAGCCTGAGATAAAGCTTGTGGGCACCGTAGGTGCCACTCACCACTCCCTGCCCGCTTTGTTCAGAGTGCAGATCCCACTGTTCAGGAGTGACAGGGCACCTGAGCATTGCCGACCCCAGATCATTCTGGGATGTAAAACACAAGCCGGCCCTGAAGATGACCATGCAGCATTGAAGAGAATGAAAGCTGTACTCAGAGGGGCGGGAAAAGTCACAAGGGCAAGATCATGGTCCTTAGAGAAGGGGCCACTGAGACAGATACTTTCGGGGTTAAAAAACAAAAACTGGACAAGAGAAGGGCCTGGAAAGCACTTTAGGCAGAGGGAACAGAGAGGCCCAGGGTATCTAAGGAACACAGAGGTGAGGAAGCCCCTGTGTCACGGGCACTTGTGTCTGAGTGGCTCTGGAGGGTGGTGACATTTAAGCTGAAGGATGTTGAAGATGTGCGGGTCTCATAGGAGGAGGTGGCTGTCACAGTGAAGCTTGGTGGATGAAAAGCAGGGCCACGGGGGTTCAGGGGCCTTTCCATCCAGAGGCTAAGGGAAAGCTGCCCCAGTTTGATTCTGTCCCATCCCCTGTCCCCATGCTCCTGACTCGCATGTTCCATCCACTGTCCACATCCAGCCAGCAAGGCATCCAGTCCCTTTTCCAGCCTGTCTTGTCTGACAGTTAAATCAGCCCCGGCCTGCCCATAGGTTATCTCCAAAGATCCTGTAGAATTCAAAGCTTGCATTTTTCCCCCAAGACACTTTTGTTTCCTTGTAAGCTTAAATGTCAAGTTGAGGGGATGTGGCTGGGATGGCCTTAATCAGCCGTAATGGCTCAGGCTGCACTGTGCACAGAATTCACCTGTGCACAGTATCACTAGCACCCATAGCTCTTTGCAGACCTCATTTTATTTACTTGTTTGAGACAAGGTCTTTTTTGGTAGGCTGACCTCATGCCCAAGATTCTTCTGCCTCAGGCTCCTGAATGCTGGGATTACAGGTGTACACCATGCCCAATTTAGGGTTAGCTTTAGAGCTACCCCTGTTGTAATATCAGCTAAAACATTCCAAGTATCCAGCTATGTCTTTGCTGTATCATTCGATGCTTATTAACTCATTCTGAGGGTTTACCAGGCAGAGAAGGTGGCTTTGTGGCTATTCCCATTTTATAGATGGAACAGTGGAGTAACAGAGAGGGGAAGGGAATCACCCAGGTGCATATAGCTAGAGTTCCAATGCAAAGTGTCTGTGTGTCTGTCTGTCTGTCCGTCCATCCACCCATCTCCCTACCTATCTATCATCTATCATTTATCTTCCATCTCTCATCTCCGTCACCATCTGTTCTTCTGCATCCTGCCCATGCCTCCCCCAGTTCCTTAGCATTTCTCGTCTTCATTAGCATCACGTTGAGTCACTGCCACTGCTAATCCATAACTGCTTCTCCACCTCCAACTTCTGTTCTCAAGTCATTGATTCACAGGACCATTTTGTAGCCGTTCTCCTGCTGGTCCACCCTTGAGTGACATTGTCATGGCATATTTTTTAAAGGATGTTAAATCAGAGGCACAGAGACAGTTGGGATAGAAGGACACATATCCCAAAGAGCAACTAAATGCATCTAAACAACCAAGTGGTTCCTTCAAGACTCAAGATTAACAGGTCTCCAGCTTCAGTCCACCCAGTTGCGCCCCCTTGTGGCAACAGTGTAGGTTTGCATGTCCTCCACACAACTGAAGCTATTTTCTAAATCAGGGATAACACCTTTGAATTATATCAGTTTGTGAAAAAAAGCAAGACTATATTTCCATTGTTATAAGTGATGTAGCATGGGCCAGAGGCTGCATCATCGCCATGAATGCCTCAAGATAGGAGGAGTCCTTGTGTTCAGCCACTGAATGTTGCTATGGTTCAGAAAGGTACAACTACTGGTTGAACTGTGAGAGAAGGCAGAGAGCAGGTGGAGGCCCCCGTGGAACTCTGGTGAGCCTCCACAGCCACTGGAACCCCTTCTCCTCCTGCAGGATGGCCAGCCGGAGCAATGACAAGGATGGAGACTCCGTGCATACAGCCAGCGATGTTCCTTTGACCCCAAGGACCAACTCCCCTGATGGGAGACGCTCGTCCTCAGACACATCCAAGTCCACGTACAGCCTGACTCGGAGAATCTCCAGTAAGTGCCTGGGACAGTTGGGGTCAAGGGGCCATTCTCTTAGTACAGGGGGGAAAGCTAGCTGAGCATGGTGGCTCATGCCAGAAATCTCTGCACTTGGGAATCCGCGATAAGAGAATCTAGGCTAGCCTGGAGTGGTATGAGTTCCAGGCTAGCCTGAGCTATCTCAGAGATCCTTTCCCAAAACAACCCCATCAGTGCTTAGGGTCACAGAAGCAGGAAAACAGACACCAAGGGGGCATTGCCCCTGTAGACGTCATGTTTTCTACTTGTTCGTAGCCTACTGGGCTTCCACCCAGGTATGCTGGCCTCTGGGCTCACCCTCCTGAAGTAGGGCAGTGTTGCACCTCAGCTGGGGGGAGGGCAAGCTTCCCTCCTGGCTCCTGCACTTGCCAATGCAGGGCTCTGGAAGGCACGCATGGTCTATTCCTTCATCCATAAGGTGTGCTAATGTCTCACTTAATAATCCAAGGGACCGTAGAAGCAGATGGCTCAGGGCATAGCATCCATTTAGAGTACCCCGTGGTACCATGCTACTCTGAAGACTGTGATGGCGATGTTCCTGGGGCTACCACCCCTCACAGTAAACAAGAATGCAGTTATTTCTCTGTATGCACACACTCTGAACCCTCAGCTTCAACTGATCCTGGCATTCAGAGACTGAGGTAGGAGAATTATAAATTCAAGGCCAGCCCAAGCCACATAGTGAGTTCCTGGCCATTAGGGGCTACTTAGCAAGACCCTGTCTCAAAGAACCAAGAATAAAAATGTGTGTGTGTGTGTGTGTGTGTGTGTGTGCGTGTGCGTGTGCCTGTGTATCCATACTTAACACAGACTTTCTTTCCATGTCTTTTTTTAAATTTATTTATTTATTATATGTAAGTACACTGTAGCTGTCTTCAGACATACCAGAAGAAGGAGTGTCAGCTCTCATTACAGATGGTTGTGAACCACCATATGGTTACTGGGATTTGAACTCAGGATCTTTGGAAGAGCAGTCAGTGCTCTTACCCGCTGAGCCATCTCTCCAGCCCCTTTTCATGTCTTTATTACCTAAACAATATGGCGTAGTCGCCAAGCCTAGTGGTGCTGACCTATTTTCCTAGCTAAGTCAAAAGGCTGAGGCGAGGGGGTGTGGTTATGAGTTCAAGGCTAGTTCAAGTGCAATTGGGTGATGCCCTATCTCAAAATAAAAAGTGAAGAGACGATCTCGCCAGCAGCTCAGTGGTAGAGCTTCGCCTAGATGCGTGAAGCCCTGGACTGAATCCACCGCCCTGTAGGAAAAGGACAAACACAGGAAGTTTCATTTCATTGCAGTTGGAGTATACTCGGTATGGCAACTATTTGAAGATGGTGCCTTTTGGCACCGGGATACAATGTCATCGACACATGTCCTGAGCTGCATTCATAGCTAGCTTGGAGTACATGTTGCTCATGTGCTTCAGACTGGACGTACGTGAATGTATATGGATAATGTATTAGTCAGGGTTCTCTAGAGTCACAGAACTTATGGATAGTCTCTATATAGTAAAGGAATTTATTGATGACTTACAGTCGGCAGCCCAATTCCCAACAATTGTTCAGTCGCAGCTGTGAATGGAAGTCCAAGGATCTAGCAGTTACTCAGTCTCACGCAGCAAGCAGGCGAAGGAGCAAGAGCTAGAGCTAGACTCCCTTCTTCCAATGTCCTTATATTGTCTCCAGCAGAAGGTGTAGCCCAGATTAAAGGTGTGTTCCAGATGAAAGGCATAGCCAGATTAAAGGTGTGGTCCTTAAACTCGGAGATTCAATCTTCTGGAATCCCTAGCCACTATGGCTCAAGATCTTCAAACCAAGATCCAGATAAGGATCTCCAAGCCTCCAGATAAGGGTCACTGGTGAGCCTTCCAATTCCGGATTGTAGTTCATTCCAAATATTGTCAAGTTGACAACCAGGAATAGCCACTACAGATAAGCATGTATGGGTAATGTTCTCTTGCATTTTTTAAAATATTGTGTATGTGCGTCATCCTGTCTGTCTCTCTGTGTGTGTCTGTGCACTATGGTGCATGTGTGGAGGTCAGAGGACAGCTTTTGGGGGCTGGTTCTCTCTCTTTCCAGCATGTGGGACTGAACTCCAGTTCCCAGGCTTGGTAGCAAGTGCCTTTCCTTGCGGAGCTATCGGGTCAGCCCCCATGTGGTTTCATGTAAAGGTTTTGAGCGTCTGGGTGCTTGGGCGTGTCGGGGGTGGTAGAATGGGTTCCAAAACTCATGAGACACCTGCATTTCCGGTGTGCACGGAAGAGCCCATTGAAGCAGAGAAGCCCGCGTGGGCGTCTGGGGACCTTTGCTGATGTCAGCAGGTGACCATTGTTCTTGGTGGCTGTTTAGGTCTGGATTCCCGGCGCCCCAGCTCCCCACTCATCGACATCAAACCCGTTGAGTTCGGCGTTCTCAGTGCCAAGAAGGAGTCCATCCAGCCGTCTGTGCTGCGCCGGACCTACACGCCCGATGACTACTTCCGGAAGTTTGAGCCCCGACTTTACTCCCTCGACTCCAATCTTGATGACGTAGACTCTCTGACTGACGAGGAGATCATGTCCAAGTACCAGCTGGGCATGCTGCACTTCAGCACACAGTATGACCTGCTACACAACCACCTCACCGTGAGGGTGATCGAGGCCCGGGACCTGCCACCTCCAATCTCCCATGATGGCTCGCGCCAGGACATGGCCCACTCCAACCCCTACGTCAAGATCTGCCTCCTGCCTGACCAGAAGAACTCCAAGCAGACGGGAGTCAAACGCAAGACCCAGAAGCCTGTGTTTGAGGAACGCTACACCTTCGAGATCCCCTTCCTAGAAGCCCAGAGGAGGACCCTGCTGCTCACTGTGGTGGATTTTGACAAATTCTCCCGCCACTGTGTGATTGGGAAAGTAGCGGTGCCTTTGTGCGAGGTGGACTTGGTGAAGGGTGGCCACTGGTGGAAGGCCCTGATCCCCAGTTCTCAGGTAAGGCTTGACACCTTAGAAAATCTTTTTTAAAATATATTTTTACTAGGTATTTTCCTCATTTACATTTCCAATGCTATCCCAAAAGTCCCCCATACCCTCCCCCCCACTCCCCTACCCACCCACTCCCACTTTTTGGCCCTGGCGTTCCCCTGTACTGGGGCATATAAAGTTTGCAGGTCCAATGGGCCTCTCTTTCCAGTGATGGCCGACTAGGCCATCTTTTGATACATATGCAGCTAGAGACAAGGGCTCTGGGGTACTGGCTAGTTCATATTGTTGTTCCACCTATAGGGTTGCAGATCCCTTTAGCTCCTTGGGTACTTTGTCTAGCTCCTCCATTGGGGGCCCTGTGATCCATCCAATAGCTGACTGTGAGCATCCACTTCTGTGTTTGCTAGGCCCCGGCATAGTCTCACAAGAGACAGCTCTATCTGGGTCCTTTCAGCAAAATCTTGCTAGTGTATGCAATGGTGTCAGTGTTTGGAAGCTGATTATGGGATGGATCCCCGGATATGGCAGTCTCTAGATGGTCCATCCTTTCGTCACAGCTTCAAACTTTGTCTCTGTAACTCCTTCCATGGGTGTTTTGTTCCCAATTCTAAGAAGGGGCAAAGTGTCCACACTTTGGTCTTCGTTCTTCTTGAGTTTCATGTGTTTAGCAAATTGTATCTTATATCTTGGGTATTCTAAGTTTTGGGGCTAATATCCACTTATCAGTGAGTACGTATCATGTGAGTTCTTTTGTGATTGGGTTACCTCACTCAGGATGATGCCCTCCAGGTCCATCCATTTGCCTAGGAATTTCATAAATTCATTCTTTTTAATAGCTGAGTAGTACTCCATTGTGTAAATGTACCACATTTTCTGTATCCATTCCTCTGTTGAGGGGCATCTGGGTTCTTTCCAGCTTCTGGCTATTATAAATAAGGCTGCTATGAACATAGTGGAGCATGTGAAAGGATTTTTTTTTTAAGATTGTTATTTTAATTCATTTTACTATTTAAATATTTCTCTTGAGGCTGGGTGTGGTGACACATTCCTGTTATCCCAGCACTTGGGAGGTGCAATGAGGATCAGAGATCAGAGTCATCTTTAACTGTGTTATGAATTTGAGGGTAGCCTGGGCTATGTACGATCTTGTATCTAAAAAGCCAAAGACAAGAAAGAATGTATTTAAGTTGTTTCTATTGTGAGTTTTATGATTATATGAAGTTTCGAAAACAGCAAAACTCCAATCACCCTCTTCTCCGTTGTCACCAGAACGTTTTACAACTCAGAGCATATAAGCGATACCACAGGACACTGTGAACTGGAGTAGACCAAGTTCAGAGTTTTACACACACCCCCCATCATATTTGTGTGCATGTGTGTGTGCAGGTTCATGCATGTATAGATGTGTATTTGTGTGTGCATATGCGTGTGTGTGTGTGAATGTGTATGAATGTGTGAGTGTGCATGTGTGAATGTGTATGTGCGGGGGCATGAGTGTGTCAGTATGAGTTTGCCTGTGCATATGCATATATGCGTGAGTGTGTGTACATGTATGTATGTGTGTTTGCATGGGCATATATGTACATGGACACACACATGTGTGTATATGTTTATATGTGTCCATGTACATGCATGGATGAGTGTGTGTGTGGAGGTATGCATGTGTATAAATGAGTATGTGTAAATCTGCACATGTGCATGCATATTCATGCATGAGTGTATTTGCATGTACGAGTATGTGCATGTGTACATGGGCATACATGTAGATGTGTGTGTATGTATGGAGGTGTATGGGTCTGGAGTATGTAGGGTGTATGAATATGCATTTGTATGTGGAGGTTAGAGGAGGATGTCATGTGTCCTGTGCTATCACTCTCTGCCTTATTTCTCCGAGGCAGGGGCTTTCACTGAACCTGGAGTGGACTGGTGTCCAGCAAGCCCTAGAGACCCTTATGTCTCTGACCCTAGCACAGGAGTTACAAGCATGCATAGCCATGCCTGGGTTTTCACGTGGGCTCTGGGGTCCAGACTCAGGTCTGCGTGCTTATGAAGCAAGGACTCCTATGGGGCATCTCTCCAGCCCCAGTTCTGTGAAATCCTGCCAGATATACAGATTTGTGACCCAACCACCCTAGGAACACTTTTGCCACTAATGCTGACCTGTTGAATCAGGAGAGGGGTTGTCCAAGGTATAAAGCTATCACTCATTTTGACTTTCAGAAAGTGATTTGGAAGAAAAAAAATACAAAAAACGAGGGCAGTGGAGTTGATGATGCACAGATGTTTCTCAGGCAAACTCTGCCGGTAATCGGCTTCCTTCCCATGTCCAGCCTGGAGATGAGAGGCATGTGATTAGCTGCTGGGGAAACCACCCCAAGGCCACAGGCTGAGCTGTGACTCCAAGAGGCCATTAAGCACCCCCGTGTGCACCCTCTATGGGCAGAGGGAGCTGAATGGTCCAGAGAAGGAGAAGGTGCAACTAGGAAGAGACATACTGTGTACACTGCACTGTTGAGGGTGGCCCAGCCCACTGGGTTACAAACAAGGTATTTGTACAAGAACATGCCGGGGGCATCTCAAAGCTATTCAGTCTTGGTCAAGAATTCAGTGACCTGGGGCTGCCTCACAGAGGCACGTTGCTTGGTTTGTGGAGAGAGTTATGTGCTTAAGGATCAAACGCAGAGCATTGTGCTTGCTAAGTGTGTACCCTTTCCCGTGAGCCATGTCACATCCCAATGGCACACAGGTTCACCAGCGTGGGGACAAGAGGACTGTCCTGTTAGCTGTGTGTGTATGTGTTTGTCTTTCAAGATGGATATCTGCCCCTTTCTTCATATGGATTCCCCAAGAAGAAGGCCCCAAGGGAAGGCACATCATTTATCAGGGAGATGCCACCAATTGGAAACACCAGGAGGGATTTGGAACGTCAGAAAGAGTGTGTGATGTGCATATCAACACAATGGGCCATTGTCTGGTACTTAAACTTGCCAGGGACATAGGATTTTGTGCAAGGCACACATAGGAGCCCAGTGTTGTTCATCCACAGAACTGTTAAGTGAAGGCTATTGAGAACTGGGAGCTTAACTCCCTGGCAGTTTTGGTCTGTGGTCCTAGTAGGTAAGAGACCTCTGATGCCCATCGTGGGAGGTGGCATCCAGACTCAGGTCTTTGAAGCAGGGAGGACAAGGAGAGGGCAGGCAGGGTACAGGGACTGTCGTGAGTCTGGCTTCAGACCATAGATACTTTCTCTGGGTGAGTCTTCCCTCTTGCATTGCCATCAGGACCTGCTGGGTACTTCCTGCATCTAAGGCGATAGCAGGACCATTGATGTCCAAAGCATTACCCCATTTCAGCCACTCAGAAGTTTACAATTGGGGCATGGGGGAGAGTTCCGTCTTACCAAACTCAAACAGCATCCTTCATCGAAAACCCTGGAGAAGCAGAGAAATTGTTTGACACCCACATACCCCAACCCGGAGGTCTTGCTCTGTGTTCATTTCCCTTCCAGCATGGTCCTCCAGGAGTCATGCTGTGGCCTGCTCCCCACCCCTCCCTCTCTTCCTCCCTCACCTCCCTCTCTCCATTCTCTCTTTCCCAATCCCTTTCTCTTCCTTCCCTCCCCATCCTTTCCTCCTCCGTCCTATGAAGCTGGTAGCCAAGGCTTCCCTGCTGGCATTTGAACCCAGATACAGAGGGCTTTGCTCTTAGCAAAGAGCAAACCTACCAGCAACTTAGACTAGCCTTGAACTCACAATCCTCCTGCTTTAGACTCCCGAGCGCTAGGATCACAGGCATGCACCATCATGCCTGGCTAGGATGATTTTCATGTATTGGCTTGGCAGGAGGCTCAGCTAGTTATGTGATGCCGTGCAAGCATTAGGACCTAAATTTAGTACCCACTTAAAGACCTAAGTTCCAGGCGTGCGTCTGTAATCCCAGTGCTTGTGGGGCTGGGGCAGAAGGACGTTTGGGTTCAGTGTGAGACCTCGCCTCAAAACATAAGGTGGAAGGGGACTGGAGAGATGGCTCAGTGGTTAGGAACACTGGACGCTCCCCTAGAGGACTGGGGTTCAATTTTCAGTTCCCACCCAACAGCTCACAACTGTCTGTAACTCTAGTTCCAGGGGATCCACCATACCAGCCATGCATGTAATGTATGTTTATGTGCATGTAGGCAAAACACCCATGCATATAACATAAAATAAATATTTACATAAAAATAAGGTGAAGAGCCACTGAGAAAGATACTGGATATTGACCTTTAAGCCCCCCACATGCACATATACACATAATGCATGAACGCACACACACAAGACCACATACATATATGCCACACCACACACACACACACGCACGCACGCACGCGCAGCTGTTTGGGACTCAAAGGAGAATCAAGAGGGAGATGTATAGGTTTCCCATCACTCCCCTCCACACCCCCCTCCACTCAGTCCTCCCTTTTCCACCTCACTCACCACAGCAGTCTGTATGGTACCAGAGACAAGCCCACGTTAACACATCACTATTGCAGTTTGGGGTACACTGTTAATGTGTACATCCCATGGATCTGGGTAAATGTCTAGTGACATATGTGCACTGTGATAGCAGCAGATAGAGTGGTGTCACCAGGGCTTGTGAGATACTCAGAGTTCTGTGCTGATTGGGCTCAGTACCTGGAAACTGCCTGGAGTTACAGACGCCCCCAGCCTGCCTTCTGGACTGCTAAAAACAGCCTGGTAAACAGAGGCTCCTAACTGCCTTCTGTATTTTGAGATTCCTCACCAACTGCTACTGTCACCATTCAGCCCTTAGCCAGGCAAATGGCAACATTTTAAACTTGTTCAGAGATGCTGTCAGCCCTGACCTTTTAGAACCCTGGTGTGTGTGTGTGTGTGTGTGTGTGTGTGTGTGTGTGTGTGTGTGTGTTAAAGCTCTTTCTGACTCAGCTTCTGATAGACAGCCCCATAGTGCTTCTGGGGAATAGACCAGAGCCTTATAGGGCAGCAGAAACTACAAGTTTCCCTGTGTGGTGGCCTCTTGTGCCCCTCCTCCCTCAGTAGAAATCAATTTCACACTTGAGAGCTTATTAAAATTTTAATTACATTCTTAAATTTACTTAGTGTACATATACTGTGGAGTGCTTGAGGAGGTCAGAGGACAACTTGTGGGGACTGTGTAGGATCCAGGATCAAACTCAGGTCATCAGGCACGCAGCAAGCACCCTCACCTGCTCTGCTGTTCTAACTTGCTTTCTATTGCGGTGACAAACATTATGACCAGAACCTGCTTGGACAGGAGAGGGTTTAATTTGGCTTATATATGGGTCACAGTCCATTGAGAGAGGCCAAGGCAGGAACCTGGAGCAGGAACTGAAGCAGAAGGCAGTAAAGAGTGCTGCTTACTGGCTTGCTCCCTATGGGTTCGCTCAGCATCTCTCTCTCTCTTTCTCTCTCTCTCTCTCTCTCTCTCTCTCTCTCTCTCTCTCTCTCTCTCTCTCCTTCCCTCCCTCCCTCCCTTCCTTTTTTTATTTATTCACTTTACATTCCACTCACTGACCCCCCCCCATTGCCCCTCCCACAATCCTCCCCTCATCCCCTCTCACCTCTGAAAGAGTGCCCCCTCCCTGGGTACTCCCCGACCCTGGCACATCAAGTCTCTGTGAGGCTAGGCACACTGAGACCAGACAAGGCAGCCCAGCTAGAACATACCCCATGAACAGGCAACAGCTTTTGGGACAGCCCCCACTTCAGTTGTTTTGGGACCCACATGAAGACCAAGCTACATATCTGCTACATATGTGTGGGGAGGCCTAGGTCCAGCCCATGTTTGCTCCTTGGTTGGTGGTTTGGTCTCTGAGAGCGCCTAAGGGTCCAGGTTGGTTGACTTTGTTGAACTTCCTGTGGAGTTCCTACCCCCTTCAAGGCTGCAGTCCTCCCCACAACTCTTCCATAAGAGTCCCCAAGCTCTAACCATTGTTTGTTAGCCTACTTCCTTATACAACACAGGACATGCCCAGGAGTGGCACTGCCCACAGTAGGCTGGACTCTTCTCTATCATTTAGCAATCAAGAAAATGTCCCACAGACCTGCCTTCAGGCAATCTGATAGAGATATTTTCTCAATAGAGGTGCCTCTCCTAGCCTGTGTCAAGATGGAAAAAAAAAAAACCAACAAAAAACAATCAACCAGGACACCTGCTGTGCCATCTCACTGGCTCCACATGAGCATTTGATCCCTAGTTACGAGAACTAAAGGAGGAAGCAGAAGCAATGTGGGTGAACATCCCTACTTCTTAAGTAAGGAGGCTGCATCACAGAAAGATTGACTAGTCCAAGGTCACACAGATTTTCATGGTAGAATCAGGATTAGTTGGGTAGCCTGACTTCAAGACAGGTCTCGCTACTGTCCTAACCATCTCTACCGCCCGCCTTCCTCAGATAACATGGTTCAGTGTCAGATAAAAGCATGGGCCTTGCAGTCACACAGGCCTGGGTTCAAGTCCCGGTTCTCCCACCTACTAGATAGGTATGCTCAGAAAGCTTCCATTTCAGTGCTCAGCCTCAATTTTCTGCCTGTCACGGGAGGCTTGTACGGTGTGAAGATTCAGCCTCTCATGGCCTCTGTGGCAGCCTCCTCGGGAGCATTCACTGTGAACCGCTTGACCTAGAATTCTGATACCAAATGTATGTGTTAGCCTCCACTTCTCTTGAGACCATCTTTGTTTCAATTCAGACTCTTCCCTGCCTAAGTTAGTGCCTGTCACTCATAAGTCTCACTTAACCACTTAGTCTGACTAGACTGTAAATCACCGAGACCAGTGGAGCCCTTTCCTTCTTATGCTAGCTCACATTTTCAGCAGCTTCAGCCCATGGGGCTTTGGCCCCTTGCACTGGGACAGAGCATCAGGGCAGTACCTTATGGAGGATACAATCGAGGAACAGCCAGCAGAAGGGCATGTTAGGAAAGGCACGGGGGAGGCGACCGTGACGTCTCCCTCACCCCTTCAAACCCACCACTCTATTACCACCCTGACAGAATCTCCAGTCTAGACATTTCCCAACCCCTGATGCTTGTGATTTTGGGTGACACTCCATGGTAACAAACATGATGGAGTGAACCATTGTCAACTGGTGGTTGAACTAAGCCTCTACCCAACCACCTCTCCCTGGAAGTCAGAGAATGGAGATACTTGTCTCCAACTCTCTACTCGCGGTCTTTCTAGTAGTCAGTCCCACCCTTAAGTTACCTAGAGGTCCCAGTGATCAAGCAATGCCATTGGCATACAAAAGGTACACTGCCCACTATAAGGATTCCAAATGTCCTAGAAGCTCTGTGCCAGGATCTGGGTATAGATACCAAAAGTGAATTTTTTTCTTACAGTCGAGCTCTGCCACTTGACTCGTGGGTGGTATTAGACTTGTGCCTGAACCCCATAGTGTTACGGTCATCGTCACCATCCTCATCACCCAGCTCTCTGAGAGCTGGATGAGATCACACTTGGACCATGCCCAGTATACATTGTCTGCAGCGGCTGTGGTTCATTTGTATCCTGAATGTGGCAGGTTTCTCATGTGTCAGTTCCAAGTGGGTTTGGGGATGGAGTTGGGAATGGTGATTTCCCAGAGCATTTCTTAGTCTTTATGATACATGCCATAGGCCCAGTTAAGTCATTGCATAAGTAGGTCATTGGTTATGGGAGTTGTTTATAAACTAGAGACGCATCACAGGGTCTCCCGCCTGTCTGAGTCACTGCTACATCCTGTGGTCACTCAGACAGTGCATGGTTACTGAGCACTGTCTTAGTTACTTTCTATTTCAGTGAGGAGACACCGTGACCAAGACAGAGGGTGGGTCCATGACCATCATGGTAGGGATCAAGGCAGTAAACAGGGAGGCATGGTCCTGTAGCTGGGAGTTTACATCTGATCCACAACCATGAGGCAGAGAAAGAGCTAACTGGAATGGCATGGGCTATCAAAACCCAAAAGGCCACCCCTAGTGACATACTTCTTCCAGTAAGGCCACACCTCCTACTTCTTCCTAAACAGTTTCACCAACTGTGGGCCAGACATTCAAACATATGGAGACTTAGCATTCAAATACATGAGGGCCATTCTCACTCAAACCACTACACGCTCCTGCCATGAGTTTACCTCGGGCCTGTCGGTATCTGTTTGCTGAGAGGTAGTACAATGTAGGACAGAAGAAGGCTTTCCCTGCAGAAATGGAAGGAGGAAATGGTATCAAAGGTTAGGGCCAGTGTTCCTGACTTAGCCTCTCCCTTTGTGTCTTCCAGTCACTTCCCTGGAAGGTCCCCAAGGCCATCCTGCCTTATGGTGCTTCTGCATGAGAAGGGACCATGTCCAATCATAAGGTTGCTGCGTGACTGATCTTGATTCGATTGAATTAAAGAAGCCTGGAGATTAGTAAGGCATGCCTCTGCATGTGTCTGCCCAGAAATGATTAGAGCATGAAGGGTATCCCCTAATGAATGGTTTGATCCATTGGTATATTCTCGATCTCAATAGACTGTTGCCAAGTGGTACAGTTGTGGAAGGTGGAGTCTTGTTAGAGGAGATGCATCCCTGGGAGTTCAGTGTTTGTCTACAGCAATGCAGAGTCTAACTCAGCTGCCTATCAGTTCTCCACTGAGATCTCTGGGTAGATGGAGACCAGGCAGCACACCTAGCCTGATTTCAGGTTGGGACTGAGCATGTGGAATAAGACGCTGACTGACTGTCCAGCTAGTACGGAATGAATCTGGCTCTTTTGTGATGGATTGGATCAGAAGTAGGTTGGCTGTGTCTGGATGGCCATCCAGTCTAAGACAGAAACTCTCAGACACTAGAATAGTGGCCTTCTCTCCAAGCTTTCTTGGAGGACTGAATGCCACACACAAAGGTATAAGTAAACAGTTCACTGGGCAGCATTTACAGTGGGTCTGCTGTGTGCCAGAAGCATTGGAAAGATGGAGGTACTGCTCCAAACGAGTTCTCGGCCCTGAGGAGCAAAAATAAAAATAGAAGGCCGGATGTGGCTCAGTGGGTGAAACGTGTCCCTAACATGGGCAAAGGCTTGGGTTCTCTCCCCAGCATTGCTTAAATCAGACATAGTAGAGCATGTCTGTATTTCTAGTACTCACGAGGTAGAGACAAGAAGAAAGATCAGAAGTTCAAGGCCAACCTCAACTAGCTGCCTGTTGAGTTTGAGACCAACCTGGCTTACATGAAACTTTTCTAATTAATTAATTAATTAATTAAAAAAGAGGAGGAGGGGTAAGGAAAAGAAGAACAAAATGGAGCCTTACCTTGCTTGTACACTAAGTCAAGAACTTACATTTGGAAGCCCATCTTAGAGGGAAATAAAGAATATTTTTATAACTTAGCTAAGCATATTTTTAAATGGTCAAAAAAAATGAGTACAAACCATAGAGGGAGCAAATGAATGCATTCACCACGTGAAGTTGGTGGGCTTCTTTTAGACCAGAAGCTCTGGTCAAAGACAGGAAGACAACCTGCGAGCTGGGGAATGTGTTTGCGCTAACGTGTTGGTTTGCCAGCACGACCTAGTTAAGTATCACACATGGGCAACTCATAAACTAGAGATTAGCTGTTCCCCTGATTCTGGAAGGTGTTGTTTGAGCCATGCACCCTTGTCACAAAGGAAGAGTCTGCTCTGTGCTTCCCTTAGCTTTCCATGGTTTGCTGTCCATCCTTTGTGTCCTCTGCCGTCTCAGCATACACTGTCACCTGCATGTGTATTCTCTCTGTGTTTAAATGTTTATCCTTTGTAGGGATGTCAGCCGTATTGGGTCAGGGGTCCTCCCTCCCCAGAGCAGCTTTATCTTGACCAACTACTTGTCAGGACTGTTTAAATAAGGAAGGTCTTTCTAACATGCTTTGGGGTGGAAATTGAACACAGCAAGTATGTTTGAGGGGACATAAGTCCAGTCGCCTATAACTGCTGGATGACTAGTATCTGTAGTATTGAAGGTTTTTTGTATATTAGAAATATACCTCACAGGTATGGAATGTCCCTCACAGGCCCATGCATTGGAAGCGATGTTGCTTGGGAAGGTTGTAGGACCTTTAGGAAGAGATACCTTGCTGGAAGAAATATGTCACTAGGGCTGGGCCATGACTTTCTTTCCTCCCTTCAGCCCTCTAACCCCAACTATGCTCCCTTGAATCCCTCCCAAGTACCCCCTCTCAAGTTGACAGTCACTTTTTCTTTAAGTATATTTGTTACATACGTGTAGATAAGTGCAGGTGCATGCATGTATACATGCACTCGCACGCGCACACACACAAAATCTGCTGAGTTCATTTTGATGGTGGTATATATGTGATGTCCAGGCTGACCACTTCGGGTTGGGCAGCCAATAAGAGGTCTCTCCCTGGGAGAAGCTAATTCTCCTTCTCCCAGAATTCAATAGTTCATCATCTAGGAGTAGGATGAAATTTCCCTTCCACATTAACACGTCTATTGATATTGCTGTCGTTCAGGTCTTGTTAGTACAACCATCTCAAGGAAAGAATTTCACAGCAGACTTCCTGGTATCCTGTCTCTTATAATCTCGTTTCTCCATCTTCCTCAATGTTTCCTGAGCCATAGATGCAGGAGCTGTGGTGTAAATGTAACCCCTGGGCCTGGGCTCCCTGGGAGCTGTTGATCTCTTCATTCTGTTTGGTTGTGGTTTTCTGTGATGGTCTCCATCTGCTGTAAAGATAGGATTCTTTGATGAGGAATGGTAGCTACATTTTCTGTAGGCATAAGTCTAAGATTTAGAATGTAGGAAGGAATTATGTTGGTCTAGCAAATTTTCAATAGTAAATTCTTTACTAAGGTCCATTACATCATTAGCCCCAGGAAGCTGGCTAGGTTTCCAACACCTGGGATAACTTCCCTCCTGTTTAAGTGGGCCTTAGGTCCAACCAGACAGCTGTTGGTTGGTGCCCACCAACATCTTTATTCATATGTTGCCATATTAGTAACTGTGGTTCATAGATGTTGCTGTTGGGCAGACTATTTCATTACTCCCTTCCTTGGCAGCTTCTATAGCATTTTCTGGAACCATGGAAGCTAAACCATAGGAGAGAGTCTTCTAGATCAGACCCAGTTCCAATCATCTGAGTCCTGTGTCCTAAGTGCATGGTATTGTCAGCAGCAGGAGCCCATCCTCAGTCCTTCAGAGGCAGCCAAGGGCAACACTAAAGACCTTTGTTGTTGCTTGGATTATCCCAAACAACCCTTGAAAAGGTTGTTCCTACTTCTGTCTGATACTAGGATTTTCGTATTGTTAGTTTTGTTTAGACAGTTTTGTTAGACTATGGTTCTTGTGGGGAGCATTGATAGCCCAAATGGCTTAATTTCCTTTAATATGTATATGTGTATAAATATCTATATAAACATATGTCTTAATGTATATATTTATACATACATACACATCAACTGAGTGTATAACTTTAGGTAAGTGTAAAATAATGTGAGTCTTTATCAAACAATCTCAGTATGTTTGTCCATCCTTCTCCTTCTGTATTGACCTCCCTCTAATCTCCTCCAGTTGGAGCCCACTCCCATTATTTCATTTCTCAGGGGTTTGCAGTGTGACCATCAGCGTCATGCTCCTGTTGCTGTGCCTTAGCTGCCACGATAGACTATGACCCCTTGGAACTGTAAGCTGGAATTAAATCCTTTCCCTTTGAAGTTGCTTTGGGCAGGTATTTTATTCACAGCCATCAGTAAATTAGCCAAGACATCACTGGACAAGAATGATGAAAAGCTTGACCGTGGCAGACAGATGCAGCTCACTGTGCCATCACCTGCATTGTGGTCATGGAGAAGACCTTGGACTTAGATGGAAAGTCGTAAGTCAATGGTTCTCAACAAAGAGGACAGACAGTAATCCTCTCCTGACCAGGATTTTGCTTTTCATGGTCTCACCACCATCAAACATGATCTAAAGATGTAAATGGGAAATTTGTGAAATGATTCATAAGTTTTAAACAACTTATTATAGTTCATTATTCTGATTCTTCTTATATTATTAATAGGCATAATCTATAGCAAATTTAGTTTTACTGTAGGGAAACATGAAAATAGAAGTCGTGGTGCATATAGACTTCATTATTATCTGTGCTTTCAGGTACCCACTGAAAGTTGGACCCTATCCCCCATCAATAAGTGATAAAGGAGGACTATTGTACATTAAATTGACACCCGACTGGATAGTTCTGCTAATTTTCTTGTCGTTGGGACAAAATACTTAACAGAAGCAACTTTAAGGGAGAGGCTTTCTTTGGCTCACAGTTCAGATGTGTAGGCCATCATGTCAGGGACAGTGTGGTGGATGGAACAGCTGGGTCCATGGTGGCAGTGCTTGGAGCTGGGCACATCACTCCTCATCCTAGCAGCAGAAAAGCAGATTAAAAAAACCTTCAAGACCTGCCCCAGTGAACTGCTTCCACAGCTAGTCCCCATGTCCCAAAGGTTCCATAGTCTCTCCAAACAGCACTGGCAGCTGGGGACCAGTATTCAAACCCAGGAGCCTGTAGGGGACGTGTCACATTCAAGCCATGACAATAGTCCATTGGAGAATGTGTACAGGCATATGTTAGGAGTCACCATGACCTTGCATCCATTTGTTTAAGCATTAACACCCTTTTCTAGCCCCCCCCCCACCCCCAGGCTCAGATTCAAATCGTGTCTGCTGGTGGTCATGAAGTTAGCTTACCCTTTTGGCAACCAATCCTGTCAAAATCAGATCTTACTGTTTCTTGAGCCGATTATCCTACCTTAGGGTTTATGAGAAGGATATAATCTAAAAGAACATTCCTGAGTCTTCCATTGAGGTCATTACAAATAACTGGGTGGGGCTGGGGGCTAGGAATATTTCTCATCTGCATAATCATGATCAGATCCCCACCACTAGAGACAGTGGATTCCCTGGCGCTAGCCAGCTAGTAAGACTAGCTGTATCTGTGAGCTATGGGTTTTATTGAGGGATCATGTCTCAGGGAATATGTTGGAAAGGAATTGGGGAAGATTCCCTGTGTCAGCCTCTGGCAACTCATACCCACAAATACACAAACGTGCACACATGTGAACACACACATGCACATACTACATGCAACCGAGGTATCTATCAATAGGAAAATAGTTATAATCCAGTGTAGAATATAAGACAATGATTTTATAGCTGATACAGAGCTAGGTCATTATGTGGGAAATGTATGCCATTAAGATTTTCTACAAGGAAACTTTGGAATTGGCTTGTGTCCTCAACGGGCAAATATAGGCAACTGTATGGACAGAGGCGAGACGAGACGAGGACATACTGACCAAGTGTGTGAAATGCTGTATTTTGTAAATACTAAAATGTGTTTTTCTGGAAAATGGATTTTGCTAAAAGAAAAAAAAAATTTTTTAGAAAGGTTGTTTGAACAGTGAATTAGGAAACAAAAGACTTCTCCCAGGTGGTCAGAATAAAGGCGAGGGGACGAGGGGACGCGGAGCAGCTGGGTTTGTGCCTCATTAAAAGCTGTGTGCACACTCGTGAAGCTCTCTGTGAGGTGAGAGTGAGCAGGAACGTTTAGAAGCACTTCAAAGGAAGCCTGTGAGGAGAGAACCTGCCTCTTGTTTTCCCCAGAAAATGTCCTTTGTCCCAGATGGTTTTCTTTGATTTCCTTTTTATTGATTGGAGCTTGACTGCATTCAAAAGCTGCAGGAGAGGATTTGCGTTTTCATTTTCTTCCTTGCTTCATCTCTTTTACTTTTCTTTTTGCCTGGGTGGAGAGCTATGGCATTTGCACGCACAGGCTGCTGGGAGAGCTGGCAGGGGGGCCTCTGGATTCATTTGAGTAATTTACAGACTGTCTATTTTGGGTCTTCCTAGCCCACCCCACGTAGCGCTACTCAATTAAGCTCATCAGGCTTTTATAAAAAAGGAAATGAGGCTTGTTTATTTGTGACATCTCCTCAAAAGGGAAAAAGACAGAAATGATTCTCCCACCCAGTTGCTCCTCCCACCCAGTTGCTCCTCCCACCCAGTTGCTCCTCCCACCTCAGCTTCCAGTCTCTTGAGGCTGAGAAGGACAGACTTGTCTTGCTCATGTCCATTTGGGGATCATGTGACAGTGGCTGTGTCTCCATTTGGGGGACTACATAGCTTGGTCTCAGGATCCCCGAGATGGGAGTGGTGTGAGGTGCATGCGTACCACTTGACTTCCAGTGCAGTCACATTCCCACAGAGCCACTGTGAATTAAAAATATTGAAAGCTGAAAGCATGCTGTAGTCTGCATCATCATTAACTCCCATTGTGGTAAAGGCTTGAGCCTCAGTCAGTGCTACAACAAGGTGATGGGGCCTTTAAGTGGGACATAGCAGAAGGTCTTTAGGTCACTGGGGATGTGCCATTAAAGGGCCCAGGATCTCTTCTCCTCTTTAGCATTCCAGCTGTTCTGTGTGGTCCAGAGGAGGACTTGTGGCAGAAATCTGGTAGCCCTGCTTTGGGTTCCAAATGAGTGAGTTTATTAAGTGCATAGAAAGCATGAGAGCAAGAGCAGATGAGCAGAATAGCAAGTGCGATAGAAAACGCACTGGTGACTGTAACGCTGTTCAGGCTCACTGAGAAGCTGGCTCTGGAAGCAGGCTCCTCCCCCAAGCCATCAAGCCAGGTGTGTTTACAACATCTGACAGAGATGCCTAAGAGAACAAACAAGGCAATGCAATCAGGGACCACAGGCATCTGACAGAAATACACTGGAAAGAAGTGCTCACCTCGGCTCTCACCCCAGTCCCTTTGGGGTCTAGCTTCTGGCTTCCGATTCCCACAGTAGGCATTTTTATACTGTGAGAAGAACAGTGACCTCTCTTGAAGACGATGTCCTACCTCAGGCTTCTCAATGGCACCGTGTTTCTAGCCCCCTAACCCCCTTAACTCCTGCTATTCTCTTCTCTCCCTCTTACAGAATTAGGAGGCAGACTGCCCCCAAGACAGGGATCTTTGGAGGACACTTTGAGAGTGACTTGATTGGGTCTGAAGTGGGAGGAGGTGCCTGCTCCCTGCACCGCTTCTCAGTGAGCTAGAACAGCAATGACAATTCACCAGTGCACATTTCGCCAGCCATGATATTAGCAGTTTGTTCCACCATGAGCTCCCACAGCAATGTACTACCTCACACAGGCCCTAAAGGGTGTGGTGGATTAAAACCCCATAAACCTTTTCTCTTTATAAGTTGGTGGTCTCAGGCATTTAGTGAGAATGACAGAAATGGCATCTAGCCTTCCAAACGTCACAGTTGAGTAGAACAGCACACTTGTGGACTGGTGTCTTCCCTTATCCTTGCATGAGTGGTGGGAGCTCTATCTGCTGCCCACAACATTACAAGAGAGAAACTAGATGCATGCCTTGTCCCCAACGCAGGCAATGTTCAAAATACTAGACTCCAAGACAAAACGGAAAAAAGAAATACCAAGCTGAGTCACTGGAAGTCAGGGACTGTCCATATCCGTGTGCCACATGTGTCCCAGGGTAGCTGTGAAGGTGGACTGACACATTTGCAAATGATAATGTCATAATTTCAAGATTGGACACTCCCATTCTGTATAGGAGTAGCCAGATGGACATTGTGATGGCCTTTATGGAGAACATGAAGACATCTGGTAAGGACAGAGTGCCACAAAGAATATAAAACAAGGTTGCATGATGGTGGGACCAGGCTGTTTTCAATTCAGTGAGGAGCTTAGATGAGAAGGTGGCATTTGAGATTTCCCTGGAAACTGCAGGATTCCTGTACCAACCATCACCTCGTGTTTTCTTCCTTTGTTTTTTCTTTGTCTTTCTGTTTCTCTTTATCTATCTGTCAGTCTGTCATCTGTCTCTGTCCCTCTCTCCATCTCTCTCTTTTTCAGTGTGTATATGTGTATCTGTCTCTATGTGAGTGCTATCTCTCTGTCTTTCTGTGTGTTATTTCTCTGTCTTTCTATGCATACCTCTCTGTGTATGAGTGTGTCAGGGGTATGTATATGAATGTGTCGGTGTGAATGAATGTACATAGGGGCCTGAGGAGGACATCTGGTGATCTGGTGTCTTGTCCTGCTCCACCACTCTTGGCTTCATTCCTTTGGGACAAGGTCTCTTACTGAATGTGGAGCTAGACTGGTGGCCAACAATCCCCAATTATCTCACATACACACACACACACACACACACACACACACACACACACACACACACACATCACTGGAGTTTCCGGCAGGTACATAGCCATGCCCATCTTTTTCTCCATGGGTGCTAGGGATTTGAACTCATGTCCTCAATGCTTGGGCAGCACACACTCTTACCCATACCCCCAGGCCCTGGCTTTCTAATTTCTCAATATTTCTTTATTTATAAAATATCATATTCTTGCCCCACAAATATACATTTGTCTTATTTGAAATAGAGATGGGGGTCCCACCTGCTTCTACAGAGGTCCCAAGCACACCTCTATTCTGTCTAAGTGAGAAGATGCCCTTATCATCCCCGCTTACCAACCCCACAACAACTTGAAATTAATTGTCTAGGGTGGAACTATTTATAAAGAGAGCAATAATGTACTTTTTTCAAAATCTAAGCTATCAATCTCAGCTACTTTATTATTAATAACAAGGAACTTTGTGTTAAGAAAGGGCAATGGGGCTTCCAGGTTCTATCCATCTGCCTGGCGTCAACATCCTTGCAATATTTCTCTGCAACAAGATAGCTTCCACAAAATCCTACTACATTCCAGGACCTGCCCCCAGTGCCTCCTTCTCCAGGAAGCCTTGGTGACCACATCTGCCTGTGGATGGATCAAACTCGAAGCTCTCTAGTATGCCATAGGCCTTTGATGTCTTTTTAGATGGAGGTTAAGTTCATATGATATTAATGTAGTCATTTTAAAGTCTACAGTTCAATGGCATTGGTACTCTCAGTGGTTAACAACCATCATGTCTACCTAGTTCCAGAACATTCCATCACTCAGACAAGGCTCTGTACCCATAAGGTGACCATCCTGCATTTCCCATCCTCTCAGATCCTGGAAAACACTCCTGTGTCTCTCTTGCTGCGCCATGTCTCTTGTTGCTATGACAAGATGCCTGGAAAGAGCAGCTTAAGGGAGGAAGGGTTAGGTGGCTCATTTGAGATTTCAGACAGTCATGGCAGGGAAGGCATGATAGCAGGAGAGAAAGACAGCTAGCCACACTGTGTCTGCATTCAGGGAACAGAGAAATGAAAGCTGGTCCTCAGCTCAGTCTGGGACCCCAGTCCATGGGGCAGGGGCCCCACATTCAGGGTGCTTCTTCCCCCTTCAATTACGCCTCTCTGGAGACATCCCCACAGACACAGGCAGGTATATAAAATCACCTAAGAGTGATTTGACTCGGTCAAGTGGACCATGAAGGTTAACCACCACAGCGCGTTCATTTCCTTCCTCGGATCTTTATTAATGGGATCATTCGGCACACGATCCTTTGTGTCAGGCACGTTTCCCAGGTTCATCTGTGTAGCATGTATCAGTAATCCACTCCTTTATTTAAATATTTCTAGTGTGTGTGTGTGTGTGTGTGTGTGTGTGTTTGTGTGTGCAAGCATGTGTGCACATGCATGTGCGAGGGTACCACAGCACATGTTTGGAGGTTGGAGGACAACTTTAAGGAGTTGGTTCTTTCCTCCCATCGTGGGTTTAAGGGATGCGACGCAGGTCCTCAGACTGGTTGTTTTTAACAAAATCTCAAACATTTGGTTTTAACAATAAAGACTCAGGGACCAAATGCTGGGGGGAAAGTCTGCTAGCTCAGAGAGGCAGAGAAAGTACCCAAATGACCCTCCTCAGCAGACATCCCAAAAGGAACCTCTCCCTCTCCACACTGTCTCAAAAACCCTTCCAACTGAAAGTCCCTCCCTCCTACTTCCTGTGTGTCTCTCTGTCCTCCTGACTTCCTCTTACTCTCTATGGCTTTTTCCTGTGTTCACTTCCTGTCAACTGGTTGCTTGCCCCGCCTCTTGACCTATGATTCTGGTTGCCTTTATTTAATCCTGTTTATGATAAACAGAAAGCTCTTTGATTAAAGGTGTATGCTAGGGCCGAGACACACCACAACTAGAAACAGTTTTGTTTTGTTGTTTTTTTCCCAGTAAATAACACAATCTCAGGTTTCACAGTGTGATCACTATCCTGCAACACAGGCTTTTGTGGAACGTGCCTTTACCCACTAAGCTGTGGTGCCAGTCCCCATTCCTTCTTTTTTTGTTTTTTATTTTGTTTTGTTTTGTTTTGTTGAGACAGGGTTTCTCTGTGTAGCCCTGGCTGTCCTGGAACTCACTTTGTAGACCAGGCTGGCCTCAAACTCAGAAATCCATCTGCCTCTGCCTCCCGAGTGCTGGGATTAAAGGTGTGCGCCACCACGCCCGGCTCCCCATTCCTTCTTATGACTGAAGAACATCTAAATCGTAACATATACCATAGTGCTTCTCCCCTTACTGATGAACGCTGGGCTGCCATGGATAGCATTGCCATGACATCTGGTGCAGTTTTGTTGGATTCTGTCTTGGTTTGGTTTTTTTTTTTTTTTTTTTTTTTTTTGAGACAGGGTCCAAGTTGGTCTTGAACTCATGAACCTCCTGCCTCCCCCTCCCAGATGCTGAGGTTCTCCCACCTAAAGCCTGGCTCATGGATAAGTTTTTGTGTGAATTTCTACTTTCTCTAGTAGCAGAATTGCTGGATACATGATGTCTGTGTGTCAAATTCTGTATGTGTGGGGACAATGTTGTATCTGTATGTATGTGTGTGGTGCGTGTACATATGTGTCGTGGTGTGTGCACATGCATATAAAGTTCAGATATCAATGTTGGGGGTGTCCCTCAGTCACTTGCCATCCGGTATTATGAGACAAAATCTCTCTGAACCTGGGGTTCACCAATTGGCTGGGCTAGCTAACCAGCGAGCTGCAGGAACCCACCGTCTCTGCCTCCCGGCACTTGGATTATGGTGCTGTCTGCTATCTTTTACGTAGGTTCTAGGGGTCCAGCTGTCTTTATGCTTGCTTATGGAGATCGGATGACAACTTGCAGGAGTCGGCTCTCTCTGTCTGCCCTGTGGGTTCTAGTGGTCAGGCATGATGGCAGGTGATTTTACCCAGAGAGCAATCTTGCAGATCCTCTTTCCTGCTTCTGTATATTCATTTGTTTGTCGTGATGATAACGATGCTGGTAGGCAGGCAGCCCCTGGTTCTCTGATTTGCTTTTTGCCTCTTCTTACCCAATACACTGTGTGTGGCTTGCTAAATGTCTATGGCTGCACCTTAACTGCCAAGGTCATGCAAGACTAATCACAGGAGCTAAAAGCATCTTGCCTGTCTCATTGGTAATCTGAACCGCATGGTTTGGATGGATTCTCTCATATGTGAAGGGGGAGGCTCTAGAAGGACAGAATAGCAGCTGTGCAGGGATGGAGCCTGGACTGTGGTGATGTCTTACGGGCAGTTTGCTGTGGTGGTCACAACCATGACACCCTCTAGGCTGAGGATCCAGGAACTGTTCACGGGATCATCAAGGCTTCTGCCATTGTTCAGTTAGCCTTCTCTTTAGTTTTCCCTGACTGTCCCTCAGGCTACAAATTGATCACTCCCATGATGAGCCAGCCAGAAGAGCAGCCGGATCAATGTGCACGTTTCCCTGAGAGGAGAAGAGTGGACGCTATGGTGTTGATGTGGGGCAGACAAGGGAGGGCGCGGGAAAGGAAGCTTGAAGTCTACAGTAACAAGAGGATAAAAGACTTTGGCTTTATCTAAGACAAGAAACACTTAGTAAGGGGACAAGTCCAGGAAGCTGCCTCGGAGAATCCATTCAATGGCCCAAGTAGACAGCAGCCCTATCTATCTGCCCTTGAAGATGGCAGGAAGGGCTCAAGAGGTCCCTGGGTACGGAGGGCTAGGTAATGGTCTCCCGTCCTCTTTCACTTCTGAGAATGACCAAAGCTGAGCAGGCTCCCACTGGGGCAGCTACTAAGTAGCTTGCTACGATTCCCCGGGACATCTCTAGAATCCAGCCACTCCCGAGCCGTCTTACCCTTCATTCTGCTCTAGAAACACTTCAGTTTATTCCTTGGTGTTTAGGCAGGCTGACCGTGTGAGCTATTAATCCCTCCCACCACCACCCCCCAGCTCCACATCGAAGGCATCATGAGACCAGAAGCTTGTAAATATTAGAAAAGAGGAGGGAGGCGTTGTTCTGGATTATAAGCCTGGGAAGGGGACAACTCTTGAGGACCTGATGGCTTCCCCTGGCCTGGGCTCCTGTGGAGTCTCAGCCTCACTGACAGGAACACAGACGTGCCTGCAGGGTCAGACACTAAGGCTGTTGTGTCTTCCAGGCCCTGGAGGACCAGCAGGAGGCCACTAGCAAGTACACCAAGGCCCTGAACTGCTCTTATGACCCAGAGTACCAAGTCAGCTTTCCTGTCTTAAGACTCTGACCCTCCAGCCCAAGGCAGGGAAAGCCTGGAAGGGCAAAGACAACCAGATGGGACACAATGCAAGGGTGGGTCTCACCAAAAAGGTAGTATGAGGTGTTAAAATGACACTTTTTTTCCAGTCCTGAGGTGGAACCCTTATGGTTGCAAGGCAAATTCTGTACTACTGAACTACATTTCCTGCCTCATCAGAGAAAGTGTGTGTGTGTGTGTGTGTGTGTGTGCGCGTGTCCATATATGTGGGTATACATGTTTGTGTGTATATGTGTATTTATGGGTACGTACATGTTTACATGGGTGTATACATGTGTGTAAAGTGTGTACATGTTTGTGGGTATATATGTTTGTATATGTCCATAATTGTATATATGTGTATATACATGTTTTTGTATGCATTTGTGGGTGTATACTTGTTTGTGTAGGTGTGTACCAAATATTTTTCTCATTCACTCTCTGCCTTATATTTTAGACAGCATCTCTCAACAAACAGAGAGTTCAGCAACTCAGCTAGGGTGACCTGTCTGCCATTGAGCTCCAGGGATCCTCTGGTCTGTGTGCACTGGAGTGATTGTGCTACCAAACCAAGATTTCATGTGGGTGCCGGGGATCCAAACTTGTTGTATCCACATGCTTGGGCGGCAGATTCTTTACCAACAGAACCACCTTCCTAGACCCCAAATAGAACTTCAAAGCACAGTAAGTCAGGCTTTAGTAAGGACCATCGTGATGGCATAGGGAGCACTGTCATGAGACTTTGTAGAGGACCATCATGATGGCATAGGGAGCACTGCCATGAGACTTTGTAGAGGACCATTGTGATGGCATAGGGAGCACAGTCATGAGACTTTGTAGAGGACCATCATGATGGCATAGGGAACACAGTCATGAGATTTAGTAGAGGGACAGAGATTGGACTCAATCCTCATCCAGGATCAATGATGGGATTCTTACTGAGGGGTACCTCCAAAGGAAGAGGGATTCTATCTAAATCAACCTTGCTGAAGATTGGCCGAGTGACTAGACACCTTCTATGGGATGGTGGAAGAGAGAAACCTAGCCCAACAGTAAGGATTTCAGATATTAACAGCAAAGTCTTGGTGCCACCAAGGGCTCAGTATAAGGGTATCTGCCCCCAACTACCAAACGAATAAAATAAAAGAGAAAGAGAGTAAGGGAGGAGCTCTTGATAAGTGAAGTGAGCAGGGCCTTTGGCTAAAACTGGCTTTTCACAAGTAACTGCACAGATGGGCCCAGGACTAAAGTCTGTCTAAGCAAAGAAGCCTTGTTGGTTGCCAAGTGGGAACACGGGCCCAGCACTGGCAGACCTTCCTGTTTTTCAAGCAAAGCAAGAATTCTTTTTTTTTTTTTTTATGAAGTAGCTTCTTTTAAAATACATAATAATCACTAACTGTTTCAATGTGATGCGAGTCAAACACAATACACAGGCTGCAAGTGTGAAACCTGTAGTTAATTCTGAGGTTGTTTCCTGTTTATAGGTTAACTTGATCCACGTAAGAATCTGGTTATGTCATTTGTGTTTGAGACAGGGTTTCATGCAGCCCTGGCTGGCCTGGAACTTCCTATGTAGACCAGCTTGGTCTCAAACTCATCCAGATTTGCCTGCCTCTACCTCTCCAATGTGATTAAAAAGGTCAGCACCACCATGCGCAGGCCATATAGGAATCTCTTGGCTTGAGTCTTCATCTCGCCAATAATGTGATAAACATTGTTTTATACTTGCCACTTTCTGTCAGTGTGTTGAAAGGAGTAGAAAACATGAATGGATGGGTGGATGGGGGTGGATGCATGGATGGATGGATGGATGAATGCATGGATGCATGGATGGATAGATAGATGGGTGCATGTGTACATACATACATAAGTAGATAGATGGATGCATGGATGGATGAAACATCTTTAGAGACACATTCTGAAGTACTACTAATAACATGGTGTGTGTCTAGGAGGTCCATTAGACTCATACATGAGATTGAGTGAAGATGTATTCAAATCTAGATTGATCATAGAGTAATCCATGATTCTACATGGGGTGTGTGTGTGTGTGTGTGTGTGTGTGTGTGTGTGTGTGTTGAGGTTCCTTAGATGTTTTTGACTTCTGATACATCCTAGGAATGTTTATTTTAATGTCTTGGTCATATAGAGATGCTTTCTAGGGGCTACACAAATAAAGTTACATCCTACTTGGGACTTCGTTGAAAATAGTCAGCTAATTTCTTTTATGCGTAGAGGTAAGTACAGATAAAACACCATTTGGTGAAAGTTTATAACATACAGTTGGCCAGTGGGTACATGGAGAATGATTCACTACTCGGAAGTGGCTGACAATGTTTTTTTTCACAATTTGTTAAAAACTAGGGAGATGAAAATGAAGGCTTTGTTTTCTAGGCAGCATGGAGTCATGCATCCTGGGTATTTATGCAGATTTCTATGGAGGGAGAGTGAATGTACTGAGCACAGTTAAAGTAAGAGTGTGGGCTCTGTTGTTAGCTACAGGTTAAGAACAGTAGCTTGCCCAGGAAGCACTCTGCTGTTGGAAGAATCTAGGATCATGTCTCTTGTCCCAACTGCAACTTTCCAGTTGTATGACTTTGGACCGAGACTCATTTTCAACATCTATTAAATGAAGTAAACATTATCGCCTCTTGGGCTCATCCTAAGGATTAAATTAGTTGTTACATGCACAGCACTTAGCACAGCACTTGGCCGTCACTTCCATTGCTGCCATGATGGTTGTTGCCATTAGAGCTTCTAAGAGAAGAAAGAAAACACTTTCTGAGATAGACAGGAACATAATTGGATACAGAAGCTAAGGGGGGAAAAGTCAAACATGGTTTAGTTGGTGAAACACTTGTACTCCTGATGATGAAAGTTCAATCCCCAGAATCTCCATAAAAATTCTGGGTGTGGTAGCACACATTTATAATCTCAACACTGGGGAGGCAGAGATAGGAGGATCCCGAGGCTCACTGGCCAGCCAGTCTAACCTATGTTATGAGCTCCAGATCTGTAAGAAATCCTGTGTCAAATGAGGTGGATGGTGTTCAGGAGGATGACACCCAAGTTTGTCTGTCCTCTTGCCTCCACACAAACTCACACACATGTGCACGTAGAAGTGTCCTCTTGTGCACCCACTGTCTACTGATCCGCTCTCAGTCACTTGTTCATGGGTTTTGGGAGCCAGTGTCCTGTACCATGGACACGACAGGCGGAAATGTGAGGAAGCAGCCTTCTGATGGTGTCCTTCCTGCCCACCTTCTTTCTGATGGTGTCCCTCCCTCCAGAATGAAGTGGAGCTCGGGGAGCTGCTGCTTTCTCTAAATTATCTCCCAAGTGCTGGCAGACTGAACGTGGACATCATTCGAGCCAAGCAACTCCTGCAGACCGATGTGAGCCAGGGTTCAGGTACAGTATATCCCTTATCCACTAAGTCTCTAAGGGGTTCTCTGTTGTGTGAGGGATCTGGGCTGGGTTGTGTTGTGTCCTGGATGTTGTTGCTAAGGTAACACAAGGGTGGGCAGCATCTAGAGCGACAATACTAGTCCCAAAAGAAAAATAAATGATCTGCTGTGTCTTAGGATGGAACAGGTCAGTGATGGGATCTCAGAAACCCACATGTGGCCAGTTGTGATTGCTTCTGAAGTCTGTCTTCTCTGCCTGAGAAGTAGCTTGTTTCTCCACACACTATGCCTGTAATGCAGATGCCGTGCTCTAGGTGGTGGTAGTGCACAAGTGATCAGATCAGCAAGTAGAGTGGGCCCAGCCTGAGGGTTTTGTTTTGTTTTTGTTTTTGTTTACAGCTCATTACCTTCATATCATAAATCTTTATAAATCCCAGCTCTGAAAGAGCTACTGTGTTATCTGCTTTCTGTTTAAAAAAAAAAAAAAAACAAGTTCAAATACACTTAACAAAAAGCCGATTCTGTTCCATCTGTATATAGCTTCTCCCATGACAGTAAAGGATGCTCGGTGGTGGAAATGCTGTCTTCCCCAGATCCAATAGCCAAAGGAAGTTGTTTGCAATGAGGTGACAGTCGAATCTAGAGTTCACCTTGAGTTCTCAGAAGCCACACTATACAATAGAGGCTTCAAGAAGGCTGGAGGAAGAACTGCTACAGTGGCTGGAACATTCAGACCCACCACAGTGGAGAGTCAGGATGCTGAGAAGAGAAAGGGCATCCAACTGCCTGCCACTAAGTGTCTCTGGGCTGCTTGTGATCTTAGAGAAGTTACTTAGCCAAATTCTTCATCTCCATAATTGTACAGTGACAGTATTTATCTCACTGGGTTAAATAAATATTAAATTCAACCACCTGCACAAATTCCTTTCAAAACTTATAAAAATGACCAATGCATGTCGTTTCTAATTCTGCCTTCACTCGCCCGAGTATGAACTGTGAGCCCACTACCTTGCAAATGGCTCCTGCTTCTGGATTGCCTCTACTAAGTAGATCTTACTCAAATTACTCCTTATCTTTAAATCTACAATTTTCCCATTTCTAAAATGAACATGGTGCCTAAAACGTGGGATGAGTTCAGTAAGTGGAGGAAGATACGTGGAGAAAGAGGAAAAGGAATCTGCAGATAGAAGGCTAGACATGAACAATGGTCAGACAAGGAATCCGCAGATGGAGGCTAGATGTGAACAGTAGTCAGGCAGAACAGCTGGACACGTGGGGAATGAGTGTGCGAAAGTAAGGCTTGAATAACGCCTGGATTAATAAATGGCTGAGTGGTGAGATGAATAAATGAATAAGTAGGTAGACTGATAAAAAAAATAAAAAATAATTCAGGAGTAAAATCGCCTGTGTACAGAAGGCTTTGGGCTCTGTCCTCAGCAATGAAGACTACAGAGAGATGGGGAGGGGATAGATGGTTACTCTGTTACATAGATAACAAGTTCGATGGAAGGATGATGGATGGATGGAGAGATAGATGGATGAATGATGGATGGGGAGGAATAAATGATGGATGGAGGGATGGAGAGATGGATGGACAGATGAGAGAGTGGGTAGATGAATGGATGGATGGATGGATGAATAGGAGAGTTGGAGTCTGATAGGATGGCTAGGAAGTTGAAGAGATGAGAGATGGCTAGATTATGTTTCATCATCTCTGGTAGTCTACAATGTTGTGTCCAATCCCCAGACCCATTTGTGAAAATCCAGCTGGTACACGGACTCAAGCTTGTGAAAACTAAGAAGACATCATTCTTACGAGGCACAATTGATCCTTTTTACAATGAATCCTTCAGCTTCAAAGTTCCCCAGGAAGAACTGGAAAACGCCAGCCTAGTATTCACAGGTAAGGTAACATACATGTTGATGAAGCCTTAGTGAGGCATGTTCAACTTGTTCCATAAAAACAGAAGGCATCTAGAGAGAATAATTCCTAATAACTTGGTGCCTGATGTTCAGCTAACTAGATGTGAACACACTTCCTATCTGTAAACTTGGACAAGACCCATGGAACCTAGAACACAATCGTTATGTAATTATTAAGCTAGACTTCTTGAAACTGTCACATAACAAGGGCTTTGGCCCCAGTTTCTTCCTCTATAAAATATGGATAATTGTTATAAGTTTACTGTGAATAAAGAGTAAATGAGTTATGACCCTTGAATAATATCTGATACATACTGCACCATCTTTGATGATGGTGGTGATGGTGGTGGTCCTGGTATTGGGGATGATGGTGGTGCTGATGAGCTGCTGGGTTTAATATAGGTATAGAAGAAAACAGGCCACTTAACCCAGAAAGGACAGTTGTAAAAGACATTTGGAAGCCAGGTAGTGGTGGCGCACGCCTTTAATCACAGCACTTGGGAGACAGAGGCAGGTGGATTTCTGAGTTCGAGGCCAGCCTGGGTCTACAGAGTGAGTTCCAGGACAGCCAGGGGTACACAGAGAAAACCTGTCTCAAAAAAAAAAAAAAGGCATTTGGAAGATATAAAATTTAAGTTCAGGGATCCTATGATACTCTCTGGTTGAATTCAGTCTGCTTTTCTGGGCACAATTGTGTTTAATTTTTAGAGGTTACTAGTTATCTATTACTGCATAACAAATCACTCTAAATTCTAGTAGCAAATCGTCAAACATGTATTATCTCATAGTCCACAGTCCCTGTCGCTCAAGAGCCTGGGCAGGAACTAGGGTTGGAGGTTGGTTGCTAGAGAACTTGCCTGGCGTGTATGAAGGTCCAGATTCAATCCCTACACCACATACATCAGGTATGGCGGGTACTCACCTGTAATCCTAGCACTCCAGAGGATCGGAAGTTCAAGGTCAACCTAAGCTACACAGCAGGTTTGTAGACAGCTTGTTACATGAGATCTTGTCTTAAGAACAACAACAACAAAAACAAAAACAAAAAACCTCAGGCAGAGTTCTGCTGTGCTGTGTAGCTCTGGCTGACCTGATATCCCCACCACCACCCAGAAGGCTTGCTCTAGAGCTGTCAGAAACTCTCCTCTGTAGATGGTCTAAACTCCTTGTCTCTAGGTCTTTCAGGAACTCTTGCCATAGCCCAAATCTGTATGTGATACCTAGGAGATGGCTCAGATGTAAGAGTACTCCTGAATTAGCTTGAGGACCTTGGTTCAAATCCCCAGCACTCCTGTAAAGACCAAGCATGGTTTTCATGAGCCTGAAACCTCAGCACTGGGGGCTTCTTGACAGTGGCTGTCACATTCTCAAGGGAATAAGGATGTAGATGACACCTACCTTCCTCCTCTGGCTTTCACATACACATGCTCCAGTGTACGTACATGTACACACACACATACACACACATGGGGCCCTATCTCTTGGGTGACTTGGGTTTTCAGTTGGGAAGCATTGTCAAGTAAGAAAAGGCCTGTTTTCGCTCTCTTTTTTAGATTACATGTGTGTGTGTGTGTGTGTGTGTGTGTGTGTGTGTGTGTATTTGTACATAACATAGTCTTTGCAAAGGGCAATTTGATGGTATCCATTATCCTCTCCTTCTGCCATGTCAGTCCTGAGGATCAAATTGAAGTTGTCAGGTTTGGCAGCTAGCATAATGAACCATTGAGCTCTCTTGCCTGGTCAAGACCTGCCCTCGACACACAAAAGATGTGCTTAATCCTACAAGCACCTAGGCTCATGCTCCTTGGGGCCAGTGCTATGGGAAATATTCATTCCAGAGGAAGTAAGCAGAGCTCCCCACCCCATGAGGTCAGGGCTACTGCCAGCATCATCAGGAGCTTGAAAGTGTAGCCAAGTAGCCATGCCTCATCCCCAGAGACCAAAGCAGAGTACTGCATGTGGACATCTGTCGCAGGTCCTCACCACAGTGCTGGTGCCTAGGTGTCAGTCAGCCACAGTTAGATGAAATACAGAAATGCTCAATGGAAAATCCCACAGTCCACAGCCACACAACCTGGGGGGCAGTGTACAGATGTGAGTGGTCATGTTTATTACTGGTCACCGTTCATCCCTTACTCTGCTGTGTTTATAAGTAAAACCCTATCATGCGTATGGACAGGAAATTACATATAGAGTTGGTACTGTGAGCTGTTTGCCACCCACTGGGCCTCTCAGATTGTCTTCGTACAGATGAAGGGGGGACTACTGTATATATAAAGATATTACAAAGGACTCCAGTTATTTCTAATGCAGAGGCACAGCTATGACTGGGAACTGCAGCTGGCTGGCATTTTACCTAAAGGGCTCTAACTGAAATAGCAGAAGAAATGTGGACAAGTGATCTGGATCTGGGCAAAGCCACAACCTCCCCATGCAGCTAGATCCAGAAACCTCTGGTTGCTTTATTTGCTGACTGGGAGACAGCCACACTGTTACCTCCAGGCCAAGGATCTGAATTCTAGCCAGGCCCCATGTTTTCAAACATGTCTCAGGGAAAGTCAGGTTGATCTGCAATTTAAGCATTTGCTGAGACTCCCTGGGGAAACCTGTAATTAGCCTGGGGGCTGGGCACTGTGAACAATTCCATTCCCTAGTAGGAGGAGGATGCTTCTACCATACAGTCAGGTGATTTTTACAGCTAAGGTTTAAAGAGAAATAAAGAAAAGAGAGGAAGATTGACTTCCTAACTTCATAACACATGGGTCAGGACCTTTCTGGAAAATCCATGGCAATCCTCCATGAGCAGAGGGGAGTGTGAGTTGGCCACTGAAGTGCTTGGGAGGGAGGAGAGACCCAGAGAAGGACAAAGAGGAGGGAGAAGGTAGGTATGCTGGTTAGTCTTTTTGTCAACTTGACACAGCTAGGGTCATCTGGAAGAGGAATCTCAACTGAAAAAACAATGTCTCCATTAGATTGGCCTACAGGCAAGTCGGTGGGGCATTTTCTTATTTAATGATTGGCCGGAGAGGGCCCAACCCAGTGGTGCTACCCCTAGGCAGGTGATCCCATGGTACATAAATCAGCAGGCTGGGCAAGTTATGGGGAACAAGCCAGGCAGCAGCACCCCTTCATGGCCTCTGCATCAGCTCCTGCCTCCAGGTTCCTGCTTGAGGTCCTGCCCCGACTTGCCCCAGTAATGAATGGACTGTGATCCTTGAGTGTAAGCCAGACAAACCCTTTCCTCCCCAGATTGCTTTTGGCCAGGGTGTTTATCTCAGCAAGAGAAAGCAAATGGTAATCGTGTGTAAGGAGGGAAGGGAAGGAACTGAGGTGGGAAGGGAAGAAGGGAAAGCTGGGAGAGGGGGAAGAATGAGAAGGGAAGTAAAACTAGGAGGGGAGGGGAGGAGGGGGGAGGAAGGAATCAATAGCAGAGTCTTTAAAAGCTTAAGATGTAGAACTCTATCACCATCCACCAATTCCATTTCTCAGTGTAGAAAGGGATACTGGGAATCTCAAAGCGTTGGCAGCAGAGACTCAGATGTTGTGCTCCTGTGTTCCAGCAGCAGCATCCACAACAAATGGGAGGAAGCAGGAATCACCCGGGTGTCCCATGATAGACAGAAGGAAAAAGAGAATCTGGCCTATCCAGACCATGAAATGTCCATTAGACGTAAAAGGGAAGGCTCTTCTGAAGCCTGCTACAACGTGAAGCTTGAAGCCATGTGATACAGAATAAGCTAGCCAAAAAGGGACATGTATCATATAGCATAGTTAAAAATCTATGAGAATGGGGGTCTCTGGGCTTGAGAGAGGGGCAATAGGGAGCTATTTTTTAATGGCAGAGTTTCACTTTGGGAAGACAGAGAACAATAATAATTCTCTAGTCTGGGCATGATGTCACACTCCTTTAAACCCAGGAGCTGGGCAGGAGCATGGGTTCAAGGCCAGCTGGGGCTTATGTAGGGAGACCCTGCCCCTGACAAACACACATTCAAACCTGGGCTCAAACAGTGGTGATGACTTTGCCAATATCAGTGTAGTGGTGTCACAGAATTGTATACCGAACAGTGTTAAGATGTTAATTTGGGGGTTTGCTTGGGGTTTGTTTTGGGACAGTGTCTCAGATGCACAGGCTAGCTCAAACTCTCTGTGTAGGTGAGGATGACTGGGATCTTAAGTATAAGATAGCTTAGTGCTCTCTGAGCTCTCTACGAGCTGACAAACATCCTCAGCCCTGTTGGGGTTTTGTTTGTTTGTTTTGTTTTTTAGAAAAAGCCTTGTTATATAGCCACAGCTGGACCTGAAACTTGCTATGTAGACCAGGCTGATCTCCAATTTGTGGTGATCCTCCTGCTTCTGCCTCTCTCTCTCTGCCTCTCTCTGCCTCTCTGCCTCTCTGCCTCTCTGCCTCTCTGCCTCTCTGCCTCTCTGCCTCTCTGCCTCACTGCCTCACTGCCTCACTGCCTCACTGCCTCACTGCCTCTCTGCCTCTCTCTGCCTCTCTCTGCCTCTCTCTGCCTCTCTCTGCCTCTCTGCCTCTCTGCCTCTCTGCCTCTCTGCCTCTCTCTGCCTCTCTCTGCCTCTCTGCCTCTCTGCCTCTCTGCCTCTCTCTGCCTCTCTCTGCCTCTCTCTGCCTCTCTGTCTCACTGCCTCTCTGACTCTCTGCCTCTCTGCCTCTCTGCCCCTCTCTGCCTCTCTCTGCCTCTCTGTCTCACTCCCTCTCTGACTCTCTGCCTCTCTGCCTCTCTGCCTCTCTGCCCCTCTGCCCCTCTGCCTCTCTGCCTCTGCCTGCTTCCAGAGTGCTGTGGTTAGACAGGCACCATAGCCTGGCAGGCATCAAGGCCGACAAGGACTTTTTCAAATCCTGATGTCCAGACCTCAGAGCTTACAATTATCAAACCTGCCATGGCATCTATCTCTCAAAGACTTGCAGTAACTCTCTTGCACAAATTATGTTAGCCAGACTTTGCCTGGACTGTTCTGTTTCCCTCATCCCCACCCCCACCCCCACCTGCTGTCCTGTTGGAAGTCTCCCAGGCCCCAGTGTAAGCAGTGTGAGAGTGAGTTCCAAGGCACCTGGTCTGTGTTTCATAATTGCCTGTCTTTCTGCAGCTGGAGCACAGAATTGGTTAATTGAATCTGCTGCGGCAGTGAGGTGGATGGGGGAGCAATGGGAACAGACCAGAGGCTGGAGGGTGGTTGGTGCTTCCAACATCCACCCTGGAAAGACCTGGGATCTGATGGGCACCAGATGGCATGCATAAGAAGTATTAGGTTTAAAAACCCAGGCATGTGGTACATGGCTATAATCCCAGCACTCTGGAGTGGGGACAGGAGGATACTGGGGGTCTCAATAGCCAGCCAGTCTAGCCAATTACTGATGGCGACGTTGGTGATGCTGCTGCTGCTGTGCTAATCATGATGATGCTGATAGTGCTGTTACTGGTGGCTGTGGTGCTGCTGCTGCTACTGGCGTTGATGGTGCTGGTGCTGATGCTAGGTAGTGGTAACAGTGCTGGTGCTAGGTAGTCCTGCCATAGAAGGATCAGACCCTGGAGTTACAAAGACTTGGTTTGAATCTTGATCCACTATTAGCCAGCTGTGACCTTCCACCTCTCTGAGCCCAGCTTCCTTACATGTAAAATTCACTACATTATAATTAAAGGCAAACTAGCACATGGACCCGCCTGCCTCAGGCAGCCACTTGAAAAATTCTGTCTGTTTCCTTAATCACCTCAGTGTGGGAGCAAGATGATTAGCTGCTGTCTTTGGAGGCTCACAGCTCAGCTGTAGCTGTTGCCCCAGCACCTTCCTCCCAGAATCACCCTTGCCTCAAAGCGACCAGCTGGTACCGTGTCCAGAAACTGACACAGCTATGCCAGCCCAGCTGCAGGCCCAGACCAGTGTTGGCTCCCACAGCATCCTGCTGAGCATGTGAGACAGGTCAGAGAAAGAGCTGGCATCTGTACCAGGCTCCAGCCCCAGACCTGCTCGTGATCAGAAAGCAGCTAAGTAACACGTTAAATATCCTTACTGTCCAGCAGAGGACCATGAAGTCACTGTGGCAGCCAGAGACTAGAGAAGCTTACCACGGGGAGAGCTGGATGAGGGTCCCCATCCACCTGCGTGTGGACCCCAATGTCAGTGGGAGTGGATAGGACCCTCAGATGGTATAGCTGAGGCTTTGGGAGCTGAACTGCACAGGAGATTGTCACCAACTCCTCCACTGGACCCTAGGGGACATACCCAGGCAGGCTAAGTACCGTAGCACGGGCCTTGACAATTGAGCTGATGGTGTCACACAGAAGGCCAGGTAGAACTTGTGATCTGAAACAAATGGATTTGCTTGTTTTAACCATCATATGATTAGGGATTAAACAAGACTCAGGGCCTTAGAGTATTCAAAATATATGTTGTAACAATCCAAAATGACTTCAGTTATAAAGAACCAAGAAAATCTGACAAATTCCCTGAGAAACATACAATTGACAGAGGGAGGGGCGGGGCGGGGGGAGCCATAGACTGCCCAGATGTTGGAATTTCCCAGAACTTCAGAGTAGCTTTGACTGCGCTAAGAAAGTGGTTCTCAACCTATGGGTCTCAACCCTTTTGGGGGGGTCAAAGGACCTTTTTACAGGGGTCCTTTTATCAGATAACTTACATATCGGATATTTCCATTATGATTCATAACAGTAGCAAAATTTCAGCAGCAACAAAAATAGTTTTATGGTTAGGGGATCACCGCAACATGAGGAACTGTATTAAGGAGTCACATGCAGTATTAGGAAGGTTGGGACCTTCCTGTTCTAAGAAGTAGGGGTGAACCCTCTTGAGAAGAATGGTAAGAACAAGCATGTATGTCAGCAAGCAGCAGAGAAGTGTAGAGACGTCAGAACCAAAGATGTGGAACTGAACTACAATGCTCACGGGGTGGACCCCACAGCAGAAGGGAGGAGACAGCCAAGAAAGAGTGAGCTGAAAGTCAGGCCAGGATAAAGTTCTACCCAGAAGTGTCTGAGAGCCATCAAGCCTTGTCCACCATGATGGGCTCCATCCTTCAAACCATAGCCAGAACAGGCTCTTCCTCTGGTAAGTTGCTTCTGTCAGGAAATTCATCTCTGCAATGAGTAAAGTTCCTCCTGCACCTGCAGAGGATGGGCAAGCACCGGGGAGTCTAGGGCTCATCCAGCCCACCTGCCCCGCAGGGCCTGAGCTAGACTGAGTGAGAAAGGGAGCAACAAACACTGCACACAGCCTCCTTGAGTTCAGCAGCCAGGACCAGCCTGTGCTGGAAATCAAGGAGCAACAAAGACTCCCTCCCACTGGGACTCTGAACCACACTGGCTATCAGTGGGAGAAGACACAGCCCAGGAGTCTTTTGCAACCCTAGACTGGGAAGCCCAAGTCCCACAGCTTAGCCACCGTGCCACTGAGAGCAAAGCCTTCTCATCTCTTTGGCCCCTGTTCTTCACCATTAAGATATAGGTAAAGTCTATCTCCAGGGCCAGCGAGGTGGCTCAGTGGGTAAAGGCGCTTGCTGCTAACGTGATGACCCAAGGTTGATTCTCAGGACCCACGTGTTGAAAAAAAAAAAAAAGAGAACCAACTCCCAAAAGTTATTCTCTGCCACCCCTCCCTCAAATAAACAAGTGACCATAGTAATAGCAAGGATTTATATAACACTTACCAGACAGTGTTCCAAGAAAAACCCTTGGGTAATAGATGCCGAGAAAGAACCATCTATGCAAATAGGCAAGAAAGGAACATTCTGGACCGAAAACTGTAAGTGCAAAGGCCCTGGGGCAGAAATAAACTTGTTTTGTTTTTGAGAGGGTGGTGCAGAATGTCTAGATCAGAATTAACAAAAGGAGTGCAGGGCTATGGTAAGGAGTGTGGATGGTGAGTCTTTATCCATCATCTACTAAATACCTAAGGCTGTTAGCATGGAACAGATGTGGCTCATGGCTCTGTGAAGGACTGGGTAAGACAGCGTGCATGCAAGGACTTTGCACAGAGCAGATGCTCCGTGGGTGTCACTTTCTCGCTTTTCCAGTTTGTAAGTCGGCATGTAAACTTCTTCTCTGGGTTTCTGCTTCCTCAGCGCCCCCAGCATCAGAGCAAGACGTGGCTGCTTCTATGGAAGTTACTCTTGGAGAGGCTTAAACAGAGGTGTCGCTTACCTGGAGCACTCAGGAGTGCAGGACAGGCAGGGGCTCGGGAGAAAGTGCTGGTCACGTAAATATGAGGACCTGCGTTCTGATCCCTAGAACCACACAAAGCGGGGTGTGGCCGGCCACACACATCAGTAATCCCAACAATGGAGAGATGGAGACAGGATCCTCTCGGCTTGCTGGCCAGCCAGGGTAACCAGGGTAACCCGTCAGTGAGCTCCAGACTCAGTGAGCAACCCTGCCTCAAAAAGTAATGTGGAGAGTGACTGGGGAGGGCAGCCGATGTCCCAGCCATTTTTCGGGGCTGGGAGATGCCCAGGAAGTTCAAACCTGAAAGGCTAGACGTCATGTGTAGTTAAGGGAAGGGCAGCTGCTGCAATAGGTCAGCCTCCACATGAGGCTCTGTGCTTTGCTGCAACAGAAGCTTGCTGCTTCCCAGCACAGAGGTCCTGGGGCTCCTTCTACAAGTATGTGCACTCATGCGCATGAACACACATGAACATATGCTAAGGAGCATGAATGAGACCCAAAGGAGCAGGCTTCCCTTCCAGCCTCATCAACGGGCATCCCACACTGGCCACAGGAGGGACTTGAGATCTTTGTGGCAAGTCCTTTAGGCCAATAGACTCCTGCTTTGTCCTGCCTTATCCACAGACCTGGCAGCCAGAGTGCCACCATGTATCTGCTATAGATGGGCCTCACCTTGCTTAATGCATTAGAGTCTGCAGGAATCTGTGGATGCTTTGTGGGTGATTTCCCCTCCCATCAGTTTAAGGCCACCCTTGACCTTTTAGAGGCCTCTGAGTGAGGAGAGGCAGGACACCTAACATATGCCCAGATAACCCGGTGCTCAAATGAGAGTGTCCCTGCCCTTGTTACAAGAAGTATTCCTAGCTGGACCTGGCTTGCAGTCCCAGCTAACGCAGGAGGAAGATGGAAAGTCCAAGGCCTACCTGGGGTACAGAGTGAGTTCACAGCCAGTCTGAGCAACTTAATGAAAGCCTGTCTCAAAATAAAAAGTAAAGGAAAACAAAGGTCTGGGGTGTGGCTAAGTGGCAGATTGCTTGTCTAGAGGGCCTGAGGTCCTGGGGTCAATCCCCAGTACCAGAAAGGGGTCAAGAGGAATGTTCCTAAAATCCAATCAGTTGTGGGATGTTTAAGAACTTTTCCAAGTTTACTCAGCAACGCTGGACAAGAAGCAGAGGTCAGAAGACTCTTAACTGAGAGCAGTAGGAACCTGATGGTCCCACATTAGTAATAGACAACCTTTATAAAGTACACAGTGTCTCCGGGCCCTGTCCTGGACACTCTAACCGCGTCTCAATGAACTTTACAATGACCAGATAAAGTACATGCCACTGTGTAAAATGCCTAGGACCAGAAGTGTTTCAGATTTTAAAAATTATTTGCATATTCATAATGAGCTTTCTTGGGAATAAGACAAAAATCTAAACATGATGTTCATTTATCATCTATGATATTTTCATGCATACCTTATACATACAGTCTAAAGGGACTTTGATACAGTGTGTCCCAACGTTTTGCATAAAACAAGACCTCGTGGTGTGACATTCTCCATCATGTCTGCATTTAAGAAGTGTGAGATTCCTCAAGTCTGAATGAGGAGTGCACCATCTATGCTATTATCAGCCCATTTTTCAGGGCTGGGAGATGCCCAGGAAGTTCAAACCGACTTACTGAGAGGCTAGATGTCATGTGTAGTTAAGGGAAGGGCGGCTGCTGCAATAGGTCAGCCTCCACATGAGGCTCTGTGCTTTGCTGCAACAGAAGCTTGCTGCTTCCCAGCACAGAGGTCCTGGGGCTCCTTCCACGAGTGGCTTCCATGTGGAGCTGTGATGCAGGCTCCTGGGCTCTGCATGATCTCGGGCTTTTATGGCTTTCATTTCCAGTCACTTGGTGCAATAGGGACAAGAGACAAGGACAGAGAGCCAAAGAAGGACAGGCATTGATTGTTGTGTGGGGAGATTTTACACCAAGAAAGGGAATATGGAAGGAAATGAGGAGGAGGCTGGGAAATGTAGTCCAGCTGTGCAGGCCAGGGAGAATGGCCATCAGGCTGTGAGGATCACACAGCCTTCTCTGCAGCCAGCAAATAGCAGAGCTATTCTGTGCCTCACACAGCTTGCCCTGTTTCCTCCCTGGCCTAATATTAGCCTTGGATGCTCTGAGGACCTGTTAATGCAGATGTGTGGTCCACAGCTGGGACTAGCTTAGCCTTCTAACAAATGTCTGGTGCCCTTTTTGGTTATCACAGACCAGGGAGATGCTACAGGCATCTAGTGCACTGGTAGAGGCCAGAGACATTACTAAGCACCCAGCAATGTACAACAGCCTAGAAAGAGGAAGGTTACAGGGTCAATGGCAGTGCTGCTGAGGCTGAGACATGCTGGGCTAGAGCTGGGATCTGTCCAGGCTGTGGCCTCTGGCAGAAGGTAGATTGGCACAGGGAGGGCAGAGCTTTTAGGGGCTTCTGCCTGCTCTGTCTGGGGCTTGGTTATTCTCCCCAGCTATGAGGCAGTTTTCCATAGCTGCAAGTGTGGAGCAGGGGAAGGAGTCATGCTGACTGCTCCTCTTGGTGGATTTTACCTACCTTCCATTTTGCCTGTCTCCATTCCCTACAAAAATGTGTGCAAACAAGATGTCCTCCTCTGCAAACAAATCCTGTAGGCCAGCTGTTGCAGCCAAGGCAGGTGGACCGAGGGACCGCAGAGGAGGAGGATGGGGGCCTCTTAGGGAGTGAGCAGAGCTTTGACCAGTCAGCTTTCTACTCCTTCACCACCTTGTGGCATGGCTACATATCACCTGCATGCAGTGACACAAAGGTACCTCATTATAAAGAAACAGGACAGCAGACACCAGGACTGGAGAGAGAGAGACTAGTTAGTACAGTGCTTGCCATGTGGAGTGCTTACCACAGAAGCACAAGGACCTGTCTTGAATCCCCAGGAACCCCAGTGTAGCTGATCTTAGCTATTCTTTTTCCTACCCTTTTCTTTTTCCTATCCTTTAACACACAAACACACACCAGTTTCACACACTATCCCTAATAGGAGAGAAAGAAAAAGAGAGGGGAGAGAGAGAGAGAGAGAGATCCCTAAATTCCCTGAATCTATTGTTTTCTTCTTTGAGCACAACTATTAACAAACCACAACCATCAACCCTACATATCAGGGCCCTAGTATTTATATACCCCCTGAAAAGTTCCCAGAATTCCAAATGTCACACAATCACAGAAACTATCTGCAGCTGGTGAAACCATGGCTCTGCTAGAGCACGAGGAAAATCATAGCCAGCTGCTGTGGACAGACCAGAGCAGCCTCATATCTCTACACCTGGGATTAAAATAAAGAAATATGATTCATAATATTTCTGTGTTTTCTAAAGGAACCAAAATTCCAGACTTCTCACTACATACACCCCAGCACTGGAGAGGTGAAG